>NC_064289.1:14976138-14993532 GCF_019186545.1 Solanum stenotomum | reverse complement strand
ACAACAACGATTCACCATAGTAACTCATCATCAGCTGGAAAAGCAGAAGTACTTTTTATAAGAAGATGGGGAAAAAATAGAATTCAAGTTAAAGTGAAAGACTACGTCAAGGGTAATATATGGGCACATTATATAGCACAATCTTTAGCATCTATACAAACTACAAAGCACCCTTGACACCAAGAGAAGTACATCTTTTAAGTTAAAACTCATAAAGAGAATGATAATCTTGGGAAAAAATTAATTAGTACTTACATCTTTTGGTTTTAAAAAATCCATTCATTGAAGTTAAAACTAGTTGCAAGTCAAACAGACCTACCTAACTACACTTAATTGAGTCAACTCTTTGACATAAATCTGGAAGACCCTTGTACTTGACTGTGTTCGTAAGTTGGACCCATATACTTATGACTTTACCAAATGAACTCTTAGACCATCTCCAACCCAACACCAAATTTTACACCAAATCCTAAATTTGATGTTTTGAGCTCCAACCCACACCAATTTTTACACCAAATTTGATGTGTGAATAGTGTTACACCAAATTTATTCATCACACCAATTCACTTTTTGAATATTTTAATATTATTTCATTATACAATCTTTTAATTAAACATTATATAAATTGTATGTTTTAATTAAATCTCTTGTATATTTAATTATTTTTATGTAATATTTTTATAATATTAATTTTAGATATAAAATTTAGCTTTTTTATAAATTAATTTTTCTATATATGACTTTTTTATAAATTAAATTTATCTTAATTCTACTATAAATTATAATTGGATATAACTACAATTAACCTTCACAAAAATTTAAAATGCAAACATATAAATTTTTAAACATATAATACAATGTACTTTAAAATAACCAAAAATAATAAACATTCAACAAAGTAGTAATTGACATTCACCATGAATTATGTATGACAAATGTTTTAGAAAGAATTTGTTTTATGAAATAAGAAATAATAATATAATAATGAAGAGAAAACAAAATATTCCTTTTTAGTGTAAAATTTGGTGCAATGAGTTGGAGTTGATTACACCAAAAATAGTGCTGACACCAAATTTGGTGTAAAATTTGGTATTTGGGTTGGAGATGCCCTTATATTCATTCAAACACAATATTTTAAACTCATTTCTCATATGATATATGTACGTGTGATACACTCATTTTACAAATGAAATACCACGTCATTTTTTAATGACACATCATTATTGTTATTATTATTCCAATGACACATCAAAGATTAAATTTTAAAAATAAATAATATTAAAAAATAAAAACTGCAATTTTATCTCTCTTTCCCCCTTTTCTACTTTATCTTCTTAATTGCCACCGACCCCTACGCCTCACCCCAAAAATTAAAAAATTATTATTTTCATCTTTCTTCACAGTTCATACTCAAAAGTTTTCTCAATCATAAAATATGATAGATTGTAATTAGCTCTTGCACATGCTTTAGGTTCTATTTATTTTGATTTGATAAAAAAAATAAAGAAAACTTCAAGTTGGGAAAAATATATTTATGAGTAAATTCAAGCAATAGATCTTAAATTTATGAAAATGGTGAATGATATGTTTTCTTGCAAAAGCTATTTTTAATTTTATATTTGATGATTATGGTGATGGGTGTACGTCAAATAAGAAGAATAGAAAAGGGGTAGGGGCGGGGGTGGGGGGCCTGGGGCGAAAGAAGAAGAGAAAAAGGGTAGGGTGGGGCTGAAGAAGAAGAAGAGAGAAAGGGTGAGGGTGGGTTGAAGAAGAAGAGAGAAGGGGTGAGGGTGGGTTGAAGAAGAAAGGTTTTGAGATTTCTTTTTTATTTTTTTTAAAATTTATTATTATTATTTTGATAATTTTAAATAAATATATTGCATTCACTTGCTTTAAAACGTGTGTGGTCACACATTTGTCCAATTCAACCATTTTAATGTCACATAAGTTCGATCAATAATTCGAGGGGTTTAAAAAATAAAATTTCATCGAGTTTAAGGATTCATTTGGCAAAATAATAAGTAGAAGGGTTCAACTGACAAACAAAGCTAAGTACAGAGACCTATTAGATCATTCCGCCTTTAAAAAATAATTAAACTAAGTCAATTCAATGAATAGTGAAAAGATGAGGTAGAGTTTTGGCGCAGAAAGAATGGTAAGTCTTAATTGGAAAGTGGCCTAATCATTCCATTTGTCAATCAAAGAAATGTCTTACACCACATATATATTTTCTTCTTTTATTTCTACTTTTTACTTATTTTTAAAATAGATTTTCATTTTTACTTTATCACTTTTGACATATCAAAAAAAAATAATTATATTTTTTTATATTTTATCCTCAACATTAAATACTCTTTCTCTAAATCATTTTGTCAAACTTAATACTCTACATTATTTAATATGATAATTATATAAATAATTAGTTTTAAATGTATATTTGAAGTCAAACTGCACAAATAAAAGTGAACAAAGAAGTAGTAAAAGAATTCAATGAAACACCAGTTGCTTGTTAAGTATTTTTTTTGTGGAATTCAATGCATGCGCCTAAAGTACGAATGAGCAGAAGGAGCCAGGAACCTCACAACTTCCTACCTCTTCATTCCCACTAATGGACACTGGACATTACTAGNTAGGGACGGAGGGAGTAAGTAAGTATTTTTTTTGTGGAATTCAATGCACGCGCCTAAAGTACGAATGAGCAGAAGGAGCCAGGAACCTCACAACTTCCTACCTCTTCATTCTCACTAGTGGACACAGTGGACATTACTAGAGATATCAAGTGTGTTACAGAGAATAGAAACTTCAAAATTAGTGCAAGCTATTGGGTAGAAAAAAAAAATGCAGTTCTTCAGGAGACTCACAATTAGGAAGAAACAATCATCATCCGAAGAATGGCGGAAGAAGGAGCATGATTATTATTTACAGAATGGAAGTGCAGTGCTAGAGGAGCTTCTTGCTTTATGCAACGGAAATTGCCGAATTCCCATCCGTTACTTCACTGCCACTGAGATCCACAATGCAATTAGGCACTCTAAAAACAAATTGGAGATTTTCGATGGACGTATGGTTGCAGGATCGATGGACAAACGCCTCGTTTTCGTTAGGTTTTTCCCTCATTATTTTAGGAATTTCTTCAATATTTTTCGAGATATAGCAATTACTGCTCAGATGAGCCATCTCAAGAATGTGCTGAGACTTGTCGGTTGCTGTGTGGAATTGGAAAAACCAGTTATGGTGTATGAATATGTTGAGGCTATAAGTCTTCACACTTTACTTTTCGAAAAGGGCAATCATGATGATCAAACCAGAAAATCATTATTATCATGGGGAAATAGATTACGGATTGCCAATGATGTTGCTTCTGCAATCGTCTTTCTCCATACAGAATTTACAACGCCTATCATCTACAAAGATCTGAAGCCATCGAATGTGATTATAGATCAGAATAGTGGTGTTGCCAAACTACTAAACTTCTCATTATCCGTATCATTGCCTCCAGGAGATCTGATACCAACAAAATCTCAATGTTCTTTATTGAAGCTTTAGGAGATGAGAAACTCTATCGTCGGAATTACTTCTGCTTCCACTGCTAGTATTGAAATTAAAACAATGCTTTGAGAAATTATTAGTAAGCAACACTAGTTAGCATAAATGAGGATACCATTGTTGGGTAGCAAAGAGACTAGTGTCGATTTCGATTTAACAATGTTAACCTAAGAAGTTTGATGGATTATTGCAACCATTTCAATAAATAGGTTTTCTCCATTAATTAGTTTGTTACCCAAATATTCTTCCAAGTTAATGGGTTTGTTACCCAATGTATTCTTCTCCATGTTTACACTAAAGTTCAGTCCTTTTGACTTTCGATTTTAATTTTGAGTTACCGCAAAATTTTCAAATCGGTGAAAAGTGAAATTATAGTAACAAGTATGTGATTTGAAGATGAGAGTTGGCTTAGTGATAAATGGATGATGTCGGCCTGGTGGTGAAGGTGAGCCATGTTAAAGAGGAAAAGAAAGAAGAGTAAGAAGGTAAAAATGGAAAAGTAAATAAGAATAAAAGGAAGTATAAAAAATAAAAAAAAATCAGAAAAGTAATAGTATGAAATAAAAGAAATACTTATAAATTAAAGTTTTAATTATTTTTATTGCCTCTCACTCTCTCAAAGAGAGTGAACTACACCTTCTTTGCCATCTCCGTGTTTAGGAAGCAAATAATTATATTTTAAAATAGTCCAGGGAGGTAATAGATTTCTCGTAAAGTATAGGTGTGTAGTTGGTAATCTGATAATAGATTAAGGGGGCAGTTGACTATTTTCTCAAAAAGGAAAGATGTCATTCTTTTTTAAACAAACTAAAAAGGAAAGGCTATCATTCTTTTTGAAATAGAGGGAGTACTAAATTAGTATCATATACTGTATTGATATCATTAAGGCTATTTCATTGAATTGATACTAAATCAGTATATAGATATTGTATTGATATCATATATTTTTATAGTATCATTGACTAATAAGTAATTTCTGAACAAGAAACCTCAATGATACCAATATAGTATATATAAACTGATTTAGTATCAATTAAGCGAAATTATCAACCTTAATGATATCAATACAGTATATGATATCGATTTTGTATCAGTTAAGCGAAAATTATTACCATTAATGAATGAGGGGTATGGACTATAATTATTTATGAGAGAATAGATATTTCAAGAATTACTTTGAATTTGGGTGTGAACTTATAATTATTTTGAATTTTATGACTCATTTATGTAATTTCCCTATTTTGGGTTTTAATAATTCAAATTTTCAGTTTTTTATTGATATAAATGAAAATTTGAACTAAAAAAATAAAAAAGTAGTTCGAAAAAAGATTAACGACCTTTTTCGGACTAGAGTTAAGCGTGATGTGCAAAATAACTAAACCTAAGCTTATATTCATTTCAACTTAAAATAAATGAATTTTTGACACCTAACACACTTTCTTAAAAAGTGAATTAATAATATTAATTAAAGTACTTAATTTATCAATATTCTGCTTTTTTCCAAATCCTTCTTAAAGCTAGAGATGGTTGAAAAAACTCATAAAGAGAATAATAATCTTGGAAAAAAAATAATTAGTACATCTTTTTGCATTAAAAAAATCCATTAATTTAGGACTATAGAAAAAGTATAGAAATTTATTTATTTTAAAAAAATCATTTAGGATTGTCAGAAATTCATTTATTTTGAACCGGAGGGAGTAGTACTCCTAAGGGAATCTCCAACCTTTTTTAGTATTTTACTCTTCAAATATAAATTTTTTTATTTTTTCAGACAATCAATTTCAACTCAATTCTTTATTTTACTCTTTAAAAAAGAATCCTCCTCTCTTTTTTTAATATTATATTATTATTTTTATTTCATTCTTATTTTCTTATTTCATAATATAAATCTCTTCTTTTAGGGAAAAGTGTCAAATATGCCCTTAAACTATTCGAAAAGGTCTAGGTATACCCCCGTTTAAAGTTTGGCTCAATGGTGCCCTCGCCGTCCAACTTTTTGTCTAGATATGCTCTTATGGGCGTTAAATACCAAATAGAAGTGCCATGTCATTTTTACATTACCACGTGACATTTATATTAAAGGGAAAATGGTCAAATATATCCCTAAACTGTTCAAAAAGGTCTAGATATACCCCCCCTTTTAAATAAACTACCCGACCCATTTTCAATAATTTTTTGGGTAAATCCCGAAAATGAGTATTTGACTAATAAAAAATAGGAAAAATATGAAAAAAAATATATAAAATCAACGCCAAAAATTCACAAATAAATATAGTAACCTTAAATTCAATAATTTCAACAATTTTTTTAAATTTTTATTTTTTCGATAAATCCCAAAAATGAGTAATTGATTAATAAAAAATATGAAAAATATAACCTAATAATTCAGCATAAAGTCATTTTCATATTTTATATTAATCAATTACTCATTTTTGAGATTTATCAAAAAAATAAAATTTTAAAAAAATTGTTGAAATTGTTGAATTTAAGGTTGCTATATTTATTTGTGAATTTTTTGAGTTAATTTTATATGTTTTTTTTCATATTTTTCCTATTTTTTATTAGTCCATTACTCATTTTGGGGATTTACCGAAAAAAAAATTGTTGAAAATGGGTCGGGTAGTTTATTTAAAAGGGGGGTATATCTAGACCTTTCCGAATAGTTTAGGGGTATATTTGACCTTTTTCCCTTTAATATAAATGTCACATGGTAATGTAAAAATGACGTGACAATTTCATTTGGCATTTAACGCCCATAAGGGCATATCTTGACGAAAAGTTGGACGGTAAGGGCACGAGTGAGCCAAACTTTAAATGGGGGTATATCTAGACCTTTTCGAATAATTTAAGGGCATATTTGACCCTTTTCCCTTTTTTTTTTCAAATAATCACTTCATATAATTTTCATGTGATATAAAATAATAATTTATTCTAAATTTCTAAATAACATAAATTGAAAGCAAATATTATATAATATACAAATTAATGGACAATTCAAATAAATGTGAAATCATTAATGAAATATAATGACATAAACATTACATAAATACTCAACTTTCAAGATTATTACATTGCTCCCATAAATGCTCTACTAACACATTACAAAGTTCTTAATTTTTTTTATGTCTAGCTAAAAATTGTTCAAATCGAAGATTTTCATCTACCACCATTTTTGTTGTTACAGTTGGAGCCTCTATGACATCTTGAATTGGTGCATTAAGATCACATTCATCCTCGATTATCATGTTGTGCAATATAATACATGCAGTCATTATATCATGTAGACCTTTCTCCAAGAACATGATTATTCTACAATAATTGCAAAACGTGATTGCAAAACTCCGAATGTATGTTCAACATATTTTCAGCACGGTTCTTGTTTCATCGCGAAATATTTCTTCTTTTGAGAACGTGGATTACGAATAGTTTGAACAATTATAAACTATTTAAAATTGTGCATTCTTTATAGTAAAAAGGGAAATGGGTCAAATATGTCCCTAAACTATTCGAAAAGGTTTAGATATACCCCTCATTTAAAGTTTGGCTCACTTGTGCCCTCGCCGTTCAACTTTTCGTCTAGATATGCCCTTATAGGTGTTAAGCGCCAAATGGAATTGCTACGTCATTTTTACATTACCACGTGACATTGGAAAAGGGTCAAATATACCTCTAAACTATTTGAAAAGGTCTAGATATCCCCCCCCCCCCCTTTTAAATAAACTACCCGACCTGTTTTCAACAATTTTTAATTTTTTTTTTTTGGTAAATCCCGAAAATGAGTAATTGACTAATAAAAAAATAGGAAAAATATGAAAAAAATATATATAAAATTAACGCCAAAAATTTGCAAATAAATATAGTAACCTTAAATTCAACAATTTTTTAAAATTTTTATTTTTTTCGATAAATCACGAAAATGAGTAATTGATTAATAAAAAAATTGAAAATGACTTTATGCTGAATTTTTAGGTTATATTTTTTATTAATCAATTACTCATTTTCGGGATTTATCAAAAAAAATAAAAATTTAAAAAAATTGTTGAATTTAAGGTTACTATATTTATCTGTGAATTTTTGGCGTTAATTTTATATATTTTTCCTAATTTTTATTAGTTAATTACTCATTTTCGGGATTTACCAAAAAAAATAAAAAATTTAAAAAATATGTTGAAAATGGGTCGGGTAGTTTATTTAAAAGGGGGTATATCTAGATCCTTTCGAATAGTTTAGGGGTATATTTGATCCTTTTCCAATGTCACGTGGTAATTTAAAATGACGTGGCAATTCCATTTGGCGTTTAACGCCCATAAGGGCATATCTAGACGAAAAGTTGGACGGCGAGGGCACGAGCGAGCCAAACTTTATACGGAGGTATATCTAGACCTTTCGAATAATTTAGGGGCATATTTGACCCTTTTCCCTAGTAAAAATTAATGGGAAAAAGGACGAATTTACCCCCGAACTTTGATAAATGGTACGTCTATGCCCTCCGTTATACTTTGCGTCCAAATAAGCCCCTGCCGTCCAATTATCGGTACACACATGCCCCTCTCACTAACGGACCCCTCGTTCTGTACACATGTCTTAATCCTAATCAACTACCCGTTTGACCATTCTTTTAACCCATAAACCCACAACCCGCCCCATAAACCCAATAACCCACCTCTTCTTTCTCTTAAACTATCGAATGCACCACCCGATTTTTCCCATATGAAACGATAAGAATATACAGCTGCGAAAACAAAGGTAACCACCAAGAGAGATGAAGAGTAAACCAGTATCAAGAATCAAAAATCATGACATTTAGAAAACAATAGTTAAAAAGATGTTTGACAGAAAACCATTTCCACCTACAGCCTCCTCCCCAAAATTGTATCATTCATGTCTAACTTCCATGGTATCTAACACTTCACTCTTTTTGGTCTTTTAACTTGGGGCCTGCAGGAATATGAGCACCGAAGGGAAATCAGAGGCAAATCTAAGATTTAAACATTATGGTTCTAGTTTGGGGTTCTACCACATCTCATTTGATTTACTGGGTTCAAACTCAATCAATTGTACTTATTTTGCAGATTTTTTAACACATATACAGGGTCCAAATGAAAGCACTACATCCGTCTCCCCCTTCATTAGTTCATTAGACCAAAACCCAGAGGAAACATTAGCTTGATGGTATAAAATAAAAACATCAACATTTCAGAATGAAAAAATGCACATAAAAGAGTACCAAAATCTGGGAGGTGGTAGGACATCTCAGTCAATCCAAGGTAGTCGGACATCTCAGTTTATCTAAGATCCAGACTAACTACAATAGTCTAAAATATCTAAGTTAATTAAACATTCAAAAGGAAGAGTCAGTGAAGGGTCAGTAAAGGTTGAAAATCACTCCAATGGCGGCGGTGCCGGTAGCCTTGCCGATTTTCCATCTTTGAATGCTGCAGCCACCACCAAAACGAAGAAGAAGAAGCCACAAACCCTATCCCTTCAGGAGTTCAACACTTATAGTACTGCTAAGCAGTCTCAAACTACCGTTGCTGCGGCAACCAAAGGCCTGACACCGGAGGAAGTCTTGATGCTCCCCATCGGTAGTGATTCCGATTCGGATCGATGGACCAAAAGGAAGGAAGAGGAAGGTGGACGGAGATTTGCCTCCGGTGGTGGTGCATTCGATAGTTTAAGAGAAAGAAGAGGTGGGTTATTGGGTTTATGGGGCGGGTTGTGGGTTTATGGGTTAAAAGAATGGTCAAACGGGTAGTTGATTAGGATTAAGACACGTGTACAGAACGAGGGGTCCGTTAGTGAGAGGGGCATGTATGTACCGATAATTGGACGGCAGGGGCTTATTTGGACGCAAAGTATAACGGAGGGCACAGACGTACCATTTATCAAAGTTCGGGGGTAAATTCGTCCTTTTTCCCAAAATTAATACTAAAATCTGGTTATATTAAAATGACAATTTTTTTTTTTTTAAAATTGAAATATTATTAATTCGGAATGAAAGTATTATACACATTAAATAATATATATATTTTTAAAATATTATATTACATTTAAAAAGAATTAAGAATATTAGGGACATGGCCATTTATGAAAAATAATATGTTGATTATAAAATAATAAAAAAGTGAAATAGAAAGTGTGAATAGTAAATCTCCAAATTTGGAGAACTACTATTTAACTCTCTATATATGAAGAATAAAGAGTGAAATGGAAGGTCGTTGAGAGCACTCTCTCTATTTTACTCTCCAAATAATAGAGAATGAAGAGTAAAATAGAGTGGAATTGGAGATGGTCGTAAAATTTGTTGCAACAAACAGACGTACCTAACGGTCAACTCTTTGACTTAAACGAAAATATTTCCAAAATATTTAATCTAGAACAGAGTAATTAATTTGATAGGATGACTACGACAGGTAGAAAACTTTGATAAACCATGACACGGAATGAAAGTGCATCGAAATTCAGAAGAGAGGTCCAATCAATCCTCATCATTTTGTGTGGAATTCAATGCACAAATTAAGACCAGCAGGAAGCTTCTTCCAACTTGTTCATAGATTACATTACTAGTGATGGATGCCTTTTTAGATTTAATCCCAATTCATGAAGACTAGTTATCACTTCAAAATTTAGAGCAAGGAAAAAATGCCTATCTTCTGTGGAGTCACAAGGAAAACACTTTTTTCCTCTGCCTCTGCAGAAAGGCGGAAGAAAGAGCATGATTGTTATTTAAAGAATGGAAGTTGCGTGCTTGAGGAGCTTCTTGCTTTATGCGACGGAAATTGCAGGATTCCCATCCATTACTTCTCTGCCATAGAGATCGAGAATGCAATAAAACACTCTAAAAGCGGAATAGACCTTTCCGATGTGTATATTACAGGCTCGCTGGACAACCGTCTCGTTTTAGTTAGGTTCAGTAGATGTGAATTCAACAATATCCACCGAGATATAGCTGTTACTGCTCAGATGAGTCATCTTAAGAATGTGCTGAGACTTGTCGGTTGCTGTCTAGAATTTGAAGAACCAGTTATGGTGTACGAATATGTGAAAGGTATTTCTCTTAGCTATCTACTTTTCAGAAAGGGTAATCATGATGATCAAACTAGAAAATCGTTATTATCTTGGGGAAATAGATTACGAATTGCCAATGAGGTCGCTTCTGCAATAGTCTTTCTCCATACCGAATTTACAACACCCATCATCTACAAAGATCTGAGCCCATCGAATGTGATTATAGATGAGAATAGCGGCGTTGCCAAAATATTGGACTTCTCATTGTCCATATCTTTGCCTCCAGGAAAATTGGAAGTAGTAAAAGATATTATTACAGGCAGAAACGGATATTTAGCTCCTGAATATGCAGTCTCGGGTATTGTTTCTCAAAATATAGACGTCTATAGCTTCGGATTTGTTCTACTTAACCTATTAACGGGAAGGAAAATGAGTAGTCTAAATATAACTATAAAGGATACAGTGTATCATATAGATTCAGATCCTGAAATGATAGACATTGAAGAGATCCGTGTAATGGACATAGCAGATTCAGCCATTTTGGAAGAGCATGGAATTGAGATTCAACAACAACTGGAAGATTGCTGGAATCTTGTTAAGAAATGCACACAATCAAAGAGAGAAGAGAGACCATACATGATTGAAGTTGCAAAGGAATTACGCCGAATTCACAACTGTTTTCGTGCCCTCACTCTTGCCCAGAATTAGCTTTACATAAGATGGCAAGTGATCTAGAAATAATACCGATTGTATGTGCACTCTAAAGTTGAAGTGTTTTTTTTTTTAAATAATGAAATTGTCAATTTTGCATTTCTACTTCCCGCGGTCTATTTTTAGCAGGCTCTTGTATTAAAAAACTAAAATTTCCTTTTTATACGTTCAAGAGAGATTAATTATTTTTGTCTGATATTATTCTATCATTAAGTAACCATTCATAGTAATGATAGTCAAATTTATATTTTCAAATCATAATTAATGAGAATAATTTAATAAAACAAATCCCTTATAAGTGCCAAATCAATAATACTTCATGTCATTGAGAGATAGTCTTGGCAAGAGAAAAATGCATCATTTGATGAGGAGACTAGCTACTCACCAGAAAAAAACGTGTTTCCTCTGCTTCTGAAGAAATGCGGGCAAAGAGGAGGATTATTATTTTTTTAGAAAAATAGAAGTAAAATTCGGGGTGAATTATTAGTTCCATCTTTGAACTATTGACAGTCTTAAAAATACTATTTTAATTGATTAACTGAATTTATATGCACCATGGTCTTGCAACATAAGTGAAATACACTCCCTAAATTCTCTCTAAGTTTAGAGGTGTTTTCGACATTTTTCTTGGCCTTTTATTATGAGTTTCATTTTTCTACAAGACCACTTGTTATGTCATGTGGTAGATCAGGGGTGTCAATGTTGTATCTAAATTTAGTTTGTCAAATAGATGGATGTTTTTAAGACTATCAATAATTCGGAGACGAAACTAATAATTTGTGTCAAGTTCAAGTGTTTTTTCAATACTTCTCTTTTAAAAACGTAAAAGGAAAAAAAATATTCTTCAACCCAATTTTTAGGCTCAATTATACCCCCTAAAACTAATGCACTAAAACTTTTTTGTGCGCAACTAAAACTAATATACCAACCATGGATAAGTTTGGGTCTTTATAGCTTTTATCCAAGCTTTTCACGTGTATTCCTCACAAACAAGATTATTCTAAAATCTAAAGCAGTCGTTCATCTCTTTTGGACTATTTTTTTAGTTCAAATTTTCACTTTTTATTGATATAAATGGAAACTTGAAAAAAAAAAAAAAAAAGTAGTCCGAAAGAAGATGAACGACCTTTTTCGGACTAGAGTTAAGCGTGATGTGCAAAATAACTAACCTTTTAAACTTATATTCATTTCAAATTAAAATAAATGAATTTTTAACACCTGACACACTTTTAAAAAAAAGTGAGTTAATAATATTAATTAAAATATAATTTATCAATATTCTGCTTTTTTCCAAATCCTTCTTAAAGCTAGAGATGGTTGAAAAAACTCATAAAGAGAATGGTAATCTTGGGAAAAAAAATAAGTAGTACATCTTTTTGCATTAAAAAATCCATTAATTTAGGACTATAGAAAAAGTACAGAAATTCATTTGTTTTAAAAAAAAATCATTTAGGACTGTCAGAAATCCATTTATTTTGAACCGGAGGGAGTAGTACTCAGGTTTAACCACCCGAAGTTACGTTAGGGCATCTCCAACCTTATTTACTATTTTACTCTTTAAATATAGATTTTTTTTATTTTTCTAGACAATCAACTTCAACCCAATTCACTATTTTACTCTTTAAAAAAAAATCGTCTTCTCTCTTCTCTATATTATATTATTATTTTTATTTCATTCTTATTTTCTTATTTCATAATATAAATCCCTTCTTCTTTTTTTCAAATAATCACTTTATATAATTTTCATGTGATATAAACTTTTATTTTTTCAAATTTTATTTTAATATAAAATTATATTTTATTCTAAATTTCTAAATAACATAAATTGGAAGCAAATATTATATAATATACAAATTAATGGACAATTCAAATAAATGTGAAATCATTAATGAAATATAATTACATAAACATTACATAAATACTCAACTTTCAAGATTATTACTTTGCTCCCATAAATGCTCTATAAACACATTATAGAGTTAAAAATGAGCATTTTTGTCTTTATATGTCTACCTAAAAATTGTTCAAATCGAAGATTTTCATCTACCACCATTGTTGTTGTTGCAGTTGGAGCCTCTACGACACCTTGAATTGGTGCATTAAGATCACGTTCATCCTCGATTATCATGTTGTGCAATATAATACATGTAGTCATTATATCATGTAGCACTTCCTTTCTCCAAAAAATGACCGTCCCACAATAATTGCAAAATGTGATTGCAAAACTCCGAATGTATGTTCAACATCTTTTCAGCACGGTTCTTGTTTCATCGCGAAATATTTCTTCTTTTGAGAATGTGGATTACGAATAGTTTGAATAATTGTAAACCATTTAAAATTGAGCATTCTTTATACTGAAAATCTACATATATATATAAAGGAGGAACATAAGTCCGCTGATGTGGCATGCCTCATTGATCAGGAAATGAATTTATATATTTTCACAGATTTTGTTGATTTTCTTAGCATTTTTTCTTCATTTTTATTACAAAGAATTAAAAAAATAAAATAAATGCACAAGATAAATGATACTGCCGTTTTAAAACGTCTATAAACGTGGCCATATTAAAAGTCAATTTCTAATTAATTTCTTACCTTTTAATTGTACTTTAATGCTATTTTAGTCCATAAAAACTACCACTGAAAGCTTCATTTTACTTTATTTTTGTTTTGCTTTCCTCCTCTCCCTTCTCTTCGTCATTTTCCTTACTCATTTAAATATTTTTTTCTTCTGTAACTCCTTTCACATGGCTTTTTAAATAATTATTATTCATCCTTCATTTGTTTGTATTTTTATTTGTAATGTAAAGATTTTATAAAAATATACTAACATAAATTTTGTTTTTTGTTTTTTTTTTTCAGGTTCTATAAATAGAGATTTACGATTTTGAATTTGAACAACCTTTAAGGAAAAAAAGCTGATGATATTATAGAAAAAGGTAAGATGGAGATGTTCCATATTTAAATTGCATAAATATGTGTACTTAATTACATGAAAAATATATTTTCTAAATATGTATTCAGGGAATTTTTCATGATATGTATCCAGAATTAAATGTCAAAGGTATGATTTCTTTGTATTTTCTTGTATAATATGTGACATTTCTCTATGACCTTTATTTATATTTATATTTATATTTTTTTCTTTCATTCAAACTAATTATTTTACTATAAAAAAGAAATATTTAATTTATTACAAATCTATATATAATAATAAAATTGAATATAAAAACGGTGATGTGGCCCTCTCTAAGAGTTTCAATCCAATTTATCTTTTCTTTGCCTTTTTTCTAATTTTAAAATACCAAAAATTCACCTAAAAATTAAAAAATCATTAAAAATAATCATATTTATTTATATTTTCATCAATAGCCATATTTAATTTATTTTATCATTAAAGCTATTATTCTCTTTTCCTATAATATTTCTCAAATTCTCATCAATTATTACAAATTTTTCCATTTGATCTAAAAAGAATTTCAACAAACTATTCACGATAGTTAAATTTTATGATTTTTATTTATTTATTTATTTATAGTTTTTTCCTTTCTTTGCTCTTTTTTTACTTTTCTTTTAATTATTCAATTCAAAAAAATTATATCTTTGTATAATATAAATGCATTTCTTTTATCTACTTTATTTGTGTTTTTTTATTTTTCTTTTAATTTTTAAGTTTAAACTCCATAACGTAAATCTATTAAACTTCATTTTTTTTTATATAATATCATTAATTCTATGACTTTTAAGTTTTCATATTCATAACCTCCAACTACTAAATTATAAAATTTAAGATATTTTATGATATCTCTCTATTTTCAACTCAAGATTATTCTTTATATTTCACTATTCTTTGTAGTATTATTATATTATCAAATTCATGCTTTAACTTGACACGATGAAAAAGACTCTTGAATGTTGATTAGTTTGTCAAAGAGGGTGTCAGACAAGAGGTCAAAAAAATGGGCATTGATTTTGTATTCTTATTTTTATCTATCGTCTTATGATAAGGTTCCAAGGAAGACGTGTCTTTATTCTCCATGCAACTTCTTTAGTTTGAATTCTTATAACTTTTTATTATTGCAAGTATGTATTTTTGCTTAGATGCAAATTAGTTATTGTAACTTTGTGTGTAATAATACCAACTACTAACAAAGGTTAAAAAAAAATTATTGCACAGAGAACTATTTATATTTTTTTCTTTAAAGATTTCTCAATTTTGTTTATATAAGCTCATTATTTTTTATTTCATGAAACCCCTACTTGAGATTATCTTTTTTATTTCATATTTGAAATAGTGTTTTCCTTAATTTTTCTTTAAGTCTTTCTCAGATAACTACTAAAACATAAGTTAAAGATCAAAAGAGGCACCTATACATTTCTTATTTCAAGTTAAATAACAAACATTGAAGAAGAGTATTAACTACTACAAAAACTACACTACACCATATTTTTACTTCAATTTGCTGGATTTTCATTTCATGAAAAGTTTTATTTTTAAAACATAGAAAGTGTAATTCAATTTTATTTTGTTATGTACTCTTCAGTTCCATGATATTCACCTTCTTGTAGTATGTCAATTTCTTTTTTAGTTTGGGACGGAGCTATAAAGTAAGATACTTTTACTTAATTAACTTTAATATATATCTTGAAGAAAATATAGTTCTTTGATCCAGTTTTTTGGTTATATAAATTTCTTTTGATTGAATAAGGGTACGATTGAAGAAAAAAAACCAGTGAAGTCTTCATAATTATGTAAAACACGATTGGAAACAAAATAAAAAATAAAAATAAAAACTTTATTTTGAAATAAAGGGAGTATGTAATGTAAGAAAGTGAAAAAAGTATTGAAAAAGTTAAAATAAGTTCTTTATGAGTTGTGTTCTAAACTCTATTTCAATCTATTTCAATTATCATATAATTACCGGTTGATTTAATCTCTTTAAAAAGTGCACAAAATGATCGATTTTGTTTTTTATTTTATGTTCTAAACTCTACTTTTTAAATCTGTATACGTCATAATTTTCGACATATAAATACAATTATCTTCACATACCTTTTCTTCCTTTATGTAATAGTACTAGATATAGGACCCCGTGCCAGCACGGGGCCCAATATATATTATTTTTTTATTTTAATTTATATCATATTATGGAATTTGAGAAGTTATTGAAATTTTTATATGATTTTAAAAATATTTTAAATTTTTAGCTATTGTGATTTGTAGTACTTTTTTTTAACATAATTTTGAAAATAATATTTATTACTCTGTGTGTTCTAATTTATGTGGCACACACAAAATTTCAAATATTAACCCTTTTTTGTATGTCTCTTTAATATATTAAGTTGTTAATTATTGTATTTTATAGTACATTTTGAACCTAATTTTTTAATAATATATGTTATTTGCCATGTCCCAATTTATGTAGCATTAATTGATAGATTTGTTGGAGTCGAGAGATTTATTTTGTTAATTATTGTAATTTATAGTTTTTTTTTCCTTCAATTTCAAACAATATATTTTGTTAATTGATAGAATACTTTTAATGTATTTTTTTTTTTAAAAAAAATGTGTGACTCTCCATGTCCCAATTTATGTGGAACATGTAAAGTTTTGACAATTAACCAAAATTTTAATACATTTTAAAATATATTTTTAAGTCGTTAAATTTTAAGTAATTTAAATTGTTGTATTATTTATTACAATTTATAATACTTTTAAAGTAGTTGAAATATTGTACTATTTATTATGATTTATAACAGTTTTTTTTTTAAATTTATGTCATATAATGGAATTTGAGAAGTTATTGAAGTTTTTATATGATTTTAAAAACATTTTAAATTGTTAGCTATTGTGATTTGTAGTACTTTTTTTTAACATAATTTTGAAAATAATATTTATTACTCTATTTGTTCTAATTTATGTGGCAGATGCAGAATTTTAAATATTAACCCTTTTTTATATGTCTCTTTAATATATTAAGTTGTTTATTATTGTATTTTATAGTACATTTTGAACCTAATTTTTTTAATAATATATGTTATTTGCCATGTCCCAATTTATGTGGCATTAATTGATAGATTTGTTGGGGTCGAGAGATTTATTTTGTTAATTATTGTAATTTATAATTT
>NC_064289.1:14861668-14973390 GCF_019186545.1 Solanum stenotomum | reverse complement strand
CACTTATATAGTATGATGATATATATAGTATGAAGTATGATGATGATATATAGTAAGTTGGTAGTCCAAGAGAACCACCACTTATATAGTATGAAGTATGATGATGATATATAGTAAGTAAAAATAAATAAAAAAATAGATAGAAGTAGAATAGAAAATAGAATATAATAGAAAGAAATAGAAAATATTATATAAAAGAAAGAAATATTAATAGAAAGAAATAGAAAGTAGAAATAGAAAATATTATATAAAAGAAAGAAATATTAATTAGTCCCACGTGGCAATTTTTGATTGGTATAAAAGAAAGAAACATTAATTAGCCCCACGTAGCAAGTTTTGATTGGTTTGGTAGTAGTTGAGGAACCACCACTTCTATAGTATGATGATTGGTTTGGTAGTAGTTGAGGAACCACCACTTCTATAGTATGATAGTAATATTTTATTTGTTAGAAATTAGTTCAATGTGAATAATAAAATGAATTCAAATTTAAATATTTATCTATGAAAAAGTTAATTTATATTTTTGATATAATATTTTACGACTGCGCGTAGCATGACTGAGTTACCTAGTTAATAATAAAATCAGATTATATTAAAATGACAAATTTTTTTGAAAAATTGAAATATTATTAATTCGGAATGAAAGTATTATATATATTAAATAATATATATATTTTAAAATATTATATTACATTTAAAAAGAATTAAGAATATTAGAGATTTAATTCATGACCTTATATAAAAAATAATATGTTGATTACAAAATAATAAAAATAATAATAAAATAATGAAAAAGTGAAATAGAGTGTGAATTGAAGGGTTTACTCTCCAAATAATAGAGAATGGAGAGTAAAATAGAGTGGGGTTTAAGATGTTCTTAAAACTAGTTGCAACAAATAGACGTACCTAACAATCAACTCTTTGACATAACGAAAATATTTTCAAAAGAATAATGCTAAATGGCTAGAAAATTTGGCCAGAATTCGGTCAGAAACTTAAAAAGTGTATGATATTTTTTTAATTTTAAAATAAACTAATTAATTTTTATTTTTTAATTAAAATGTATTAAAGTTAAAAAAATAAAAATATTCAAAAATATAAAATAACATAAGTTAAATACCATTCTGAGCAAAAAGATTTTTCCTTTCCAAAATATTTAATCTAGAACAGAGTAATTAATTGATAGGACGACGACAGGTAGAGCTTTGATAAACCATGACAATGAAAGTGCATGGAGAGTACAATCAATAGTCATCATTTTGTGTGGAATTCAATGCACAAATAAAGACCAGCAGGAAGCTTCTTCCAACTTGTTCATAGATTACACTACTAGTGATGGATGCCTTTTTGGATTTAATCCCAATTCATCCAGACTAGTCATCACAAGGAAAAAATGCCTATCTTCAGTGGACTCACACGGAAAACACTTTTTTCCTGAGAAAATTGAAGGAAAGGTATCCTTAAAGTTTTGAATTAGTTATTGGTGACTATATTGATCAACAAAAGGTCAAACCTACTTAAATACTAAATTAAGTTAATTGTGGACTCAATTAACATTTTCAAAACTTATAATCTTTTTAAAAATACAAAACAATTCCCCCACTAAATAAACAAATTTTCCACTCCCTTCCTTTCTATCAAACGAAATTTTCATACTTCCCAAAAATTAAAAATTGCTTCGATTGGGACAATCAATTTCTCCGGTAACTTTCAACTTCCAACGGCCGTACTTTGAACTTTCGATTCTTCTATTCTAACCATTCAAAGGAACAACAATTTGCAGGTAAAACTTTATTTTTTTGAAAAAAATTAGGGCTTTTTAGGTTGTTTTTTTTTTGAATAGCTTTACAATTTGCATATACTCTTCCCTCAAGAGTTGCCCAGGTTTTGTGCGATTCATGTTGAGACAATGAAGTTTTTGCTTGTTTATGCTTTAGGAAGTGGACCAACTGATTGTTCTAGGAAGAGCAAATCGACTAACCCCACCCTATTCTTTAGGACAGTTTTTGGCAATATTTGATTTTTATTTGTTTATTTGTTTTTTTGGGGTACTTGGAGAGGATTAGTGGGGTTAGTTGATAATTTAGGTGAGATGGGGAAGAAAAGGGGTTTGCCCAATTGGGTTCCTGATGGGTGGAAGGTGGAGGTTAGAACACTCAAGAAAGGAACGAAAGTAAAGGTGTCCCTACTTTCTTGTTCATTCCTCTTTTCTTAATCTTACATTTGTTTTTGTTTTTGTTTTTGTTGTATTTTGCTTTGGGATGATAAAGATTGATTATTTTTGTTCTATTCATTTCTGATCTTCCATTGCAACTGCTATTTTTGGCTTAATCTATACTAATATGATACAAAATCATAACTTTGTTTTCCATAACTATCCTGGTTGTGTAACTAAGGGCTACTACTTTGTGTCTTCTCCTTGTTGGATAAATTAGCAAGCTTAATGTCATGCTTCATCTGTATAGACAAACTAGGCAAAATAATTGAACTTAGTAATGAATACTTTGTTGAGATGCATGCAAGCTGATCTAAACATCACTATTAGAAAGAAAAAAAAATGGCAAGTTTTGGGAGTTAGTCTTCTTGCTCTAAACAAGGTTTTAATTGAAGAGGTGCTAGTTTGCTTTTATGGCTGAAGTAGGTAAAGAATTCAACATGCACTTTTTTGTTGAACCTTGTAATGCCTAGACAATATAAGTATATGAAATGTCCTAGTTTTGATAAAAAGTTGATCTTATATTTATCTTTTGAAATTAACTACATTAGGGCCTCCCCTGTTGCAATAGATATCCTATTTGCTACAACATATGGGTTATTTGTTGCAACAAGTGGATTATCTATAGAATGTTATATTATGTTGAATTTATTAAATTTATTGCTATCTTTTTTTAATGATGCACAATTGATTGTAAGTTTTTTCATTTTTTCTATTTGTAGAAAAATGGCTTCCAAAAGAAAAACAAGTGAATCAGTCTCTGAAAAATCAAATAAAGTAGCTAAAGTACAAACACCATTGGAAGAACTTGTTGTACAAAAACAGAATGAAAATATGAAAATTGTAGAGGAGGTAGACAAAAATAAAAATGAAGAAGAAAAGGAAATAAATGATGAAGATGGAGATGATGAAGAAACTGAAAATGATAAAGAAGATGAGGAGGAGGGTGAAAAAGAAAGTAAGGAAGGAGATGAAAATGAAAGTGATAAAGGAGATGATACTAAAAGTGAGGAAGGAGATGAAGATGCTGTCAAAACTTTTAATATTGACAAGTTTCAGGTAGAGATGCCTATACATGACCCTACAAATTTGACAGGTGATTTTGTTGTAAAATCAGCCATGAGCGCCAAATTTGATGCTTTTAGAACGATATTGATGAATGAAAAGTTGAAGGATTTCTTTAAGTCTAGCTGTTTTGAATACTTTCTTGATCTGCTGGAGGCAAACAATGCACGTTTTCAAATGAGCATGGTGTATGATCTTCTCAAGCGCAGGATCAAGTATAAGGGAGATGATGATGATGCTTTGAAGGATAAGAACAAGAAAATGGATGAGATTTGGATAAACTACTGTGGCATGCCAGTTTGTTTTAGCATGAAAGAATTTGCCATAGTGACTGGACTGAGATGTCATCCTCCTTCTAAACCTCTTCCTAAAGTTGCACGCTTAAGAAAGCCAAGAGAAAAAAAGATATCTAAATCAGTCAAGGTTGGAAAGAAAGGTAAAAAGCCAGTCAAGACAGTCAACACCAAAACCAACAAAGGCAAAGAAAAACTAAATAATGAAAATGATTTGTTGGCTATTATTGGACCAAGTTATAAAGCCAAAGATTTGATAGAAGATCTCCAGAGCAAAAGGTTTGAAGAAGCACAAAGAGCGACTGTGCTTAGTTTGGTTTGAGCATGCCATTTTATGGGCTAAAGACATCAACAATGTCATAGATCTTAGTTTGTTTGTGCTTGCTCAAGATTTGGAAGCATTCAACAATTACCCATGGGGTAATGATAGTTATTTCTTGGCAGTCTAGTATTTGATGTCAAAGTTATCACCGAAGACTAACAATTTATATGGCTTTCCTTGGGCTTTCATGGTAAACTTCACCTCTAATTTTGGTATTTTATTTATTTGTGTTATTGAATAATTATTTTAAATATTTATTTTCATCATCTTTATATTTTTAGGGTTGGACATTTGAAGCAATACATTACCTCAGGAAGTAATTTAATGATTCCTCGAAAGAAATTTCTCAACCAAGGATTCTTAGGTGGTTGTCTGCCAAGAACAACCCAAAAATAAATTTCGTTGATCTCTGCGATCCTCCTCATGATATAGTAAATCTTTTATAGAATAATATTTATTTAAATTAACTGATTATCTGTTTTGCTTTCGTTTAGTTTTCTTTCAATATATGACTCATATATAATCATCTATTGCAATAAATGGGTCATCTGTTAGAAGAAAACATAAAAGTTTGTTACTGTTTTGCTTTTGCCCAACAGATGACTGATCTGTTGCAATAGATGTGTCATTTGTTGGATGAAAACTTTATCATTTGTTGTTGTTTTATTTAGGTTCAACAGATGACCTATTTGTTGCAACAGATAGATCATATATTGGACAAAATCTCAATCTTTTTTGTTGTTTTGCTTTCGTCCAACAGTTTATCGATCTGTTGCAATAGATGAGTCATCTATTGGACGAAATCTCAATAGCTTGTTGCTGTTTTGCTTACTTCCAACAGATGACCTATCTGCTGCAACATTTGAGTCATCTGTTGTAAGAAAATTTGATCATTTGCTACTGTTTTGCTTTCTTCCAATAAATGGTCCATCTGTTGCAATATATGGGTCATTTGTTAGAAATAAAATATATAGGTAAATATTACAATAAATATTTTATCTATTATAACTTATAGATTAGTTTTTATATAAACTATTTTTGTTTATAGATTGTACATCCATGACTTGTTCCACAGAGCAAGAGTTGCAAATGTCATTCTTTTTAACTCTAGGAATTATTGACAAAAAATTAGACCCTATAGTGGATTTGATAAAAAAAGTATTGGCTGGAGCAACAACGATCAGAAGGGAAGCACCTATTATTTCTGGTGATGCTGATGATGTTGCATTAGATGTTGATGTTGATGTTAATATTGGTGTTGATATTGGTGATGCTGGTGCTGAAAGTGGTGGTGAGCATGTTGATGATGTTGGTGGTATATATGGTGGATTCACCCTTTTCAGTAGACATACCACATCTTTTGCTCTTTCTTCTAGCTCATGTTCTGCATGTAAATGTGAAGAATGCAAGAACAAAGAGGCTCAGTTAATATCTACCGGTGAAGATGTGAAGAAGTCTCTTGATGCTCTTACTAGTGCTGTTAAGGAATTGATATCTAAGAGAGGTGTTATTCCATCAAGAAAATTTCTGAGCCATTCACACCATTGAAGATTAAGAAGAGAAGAAAATCAATTTCCAAGATATTATCAAATATGAAAGAAAGACAACAAATTGCAACTACTCCCCTTCCTTGCAATGTTGAGTCATCTTCAGGAGTTATAGAAGAGCAGCAGAAGTTGTAGAAGGTATGAGTTGCTGAAGTCATATTTTGTAAGGTGAAGAGCTTGATATTTTGTAATTGCTAATGACACTATTTTATATTTAATAGATGTCCAGTTATTTTATCATGAATTCTATTTTGTAAGCTGGAGAATTTTATATGAATTGTAATTCATGAACAGTTAACATATTTAGTTAATCATATTTTGAAATTGCCGATGAGAATATTTTATATTATATAGATGTTCAGTTATTTTATGATGAATTCTATTTTATTCTTAGATTTGTAAAAAGTTAAATTATACTATTGAAACATATGTTGCAACAGGTTATAATATGTTGCAACTCATCTATTGCAATTGATGATTCATCCATTGCAACAGATGAGCATATATGGTTGATTATTTTCAACGGATGGGTCATCTATTGCAACAGATAATACATATTAGACATTTGTTGTAACAAATAATCATATTTATTTGATTATTTTCAACATATGGGTTATCTAATGCAACGGATATGTTATCTATTGTATTTGAACTTACAATTGAACTTCATTTATCACTAATTATGGGTTAAAGAAGCATTTCATATCAAAAGAATCAATTGATCACTTTATTTAAGATGAATACAGTTAGTTGATTATGTAATTACTTTATAATGCATCGAAAATGTAATTGAACTTATTAATTGAAATGTAATTATAATTAAATAAGTTTATTTATCACCAATTATGGGTTAATGAAGCATTTCATATCAAAATAATCAATTGATCATTTTATTTAAAACGAATACAATTAGCTGATCATGTAATTACTCTATAATGCATCGAAAATGTAATTGAACTTATTAATTGTAAGGTAATTACAATTAAATAAGTTTATTTATCACTAATTATGGGTTAATGAAGCATTTCATATCAAAATAATCAATTGATCACTTTATTTAAGACGAATACAGTTAGCTGATCATGTAATTACTTTATAATGCATCGAAAATGTAATTGAACTTATTAATTGAAAGGTAATTATAATTAAATAACTTTATTTATCACTAATTATGGGCTAATGAAACATTTCATATCAAAATAATATAGAGTCAATTGAAAATGATCAAACATATATGCTCATCTGTTGCAACTGATACTCATATATTGCAACAGATGAAGCATCCATTGCAACAGATAAGCATATATGCTTGATTATTTACATAGGATGGGTCATCTATTGCAACAGATAATACATATTAGATATTTGTTGTAACAGATTTCTATAATTATTGCAACAAATGATCATATTTATTTGATTATTTTCAACAGATGGATTATCTATTGCAATAAATAATGCATCTAATGCAAAATATGCAAAGTTTGTTGCAACGAATGAGCATAACTAATATATTGTATATAATAAGTATGAACATACAAAATTAACCAAAATGAATTACAATTATCAGATTCATAACTAAGTACAAAATAGTTATTTCACTATTACAATAATTATGGAGCATTTCGAACCGGGCATGTTGTTCTCCTGTGTCCAATATTTTTACATATTGAAACTTATTTTTTCTTATTGGAAATTATTCCCCGACTCCACGCCTCCTTTTCGTTCGCCTTTTTCCCTGTTTGCTTGGGTCAACATATGAAAGAGGTATTTCTCTCTCCAATATCTCCAAAGGAACAATCCAAGAATCTTTAGGAGGCACCAGATTAATTTCCTCACAATATGCAATTATGTATTTTCCACCAAATAATATGAAGACGAGTACTCATAGATCTGATTTCCAAAATGTGCACCATATTGGGATCGAAGCACTGCCATAGCATGTGGACAAGGTATTTTGTCCAAGTCAAAAACTCTACATGTGCACATTCTTCTTTGAAGATCGACCGTGGCAACTGGCAATATCACCATGATCGTTGATACTAAACTTGTAATTGGCTATTTGATGGTCCAATGACTTATTTCCCAAATTGATATTCTTTGATATTTGTTTTTCCATTGAAGGAACAAATATGTTTGGTGAGTTGACCAACTCCATACGCCTTTTGTGAAATAATTTTGCAAATTTCATATTTATTTCGTCAAATAAAGCGACGATAGGAAATTCTCTTTCAACTTCAAACATTGCATTCACGGATTCAATAATGTTTGAGATCATAATATTATACCTATAAAAAAAAATAACTTAATAAGATATATAATTATATTAAACTTAAACAAGATACTCAATATATAATATTGTACCTATTTTTCGGGCAAAATGCCCTGCTCCATCTATGAAATCCAACTGATTCGAGATGTTCGGCTGCCTTGGGTACCATATCCCTTATCTGATTGAAATGGTCATAGAACTCAACTTTATTGTACACTTTTGCTGCATTATAAAAAAGAGATACGACCTTTGCATTGTGAAAATTGTTTCGAATATTTTCTCCAAGGTGCCTCATGCAACAACCATAATGAGCTGATGGATACACAATTGGAACCATCTTTCGAATACTTGAATGCCTATCAGAAATTATGCACAACTCATCGGTATCATCTACATAACTTCTCATTTGTTCAAAAAAATATTGATATGAGGCATCACATTCTTTATCCACTACACAAAAAGTCACCGGAAAAATATGATTCTCTGCATCTTGCACCACCGCCGATAGTAAAACTCCTTCATACTTGCTCTTCAAGAATGTCCCGTCAACGGTTATGACTTTTCTCAATTGTTGAAAACCTTGAATCCAAGCCGCATAGGCTACAAAATGTACTTGAACTTTCCATTTTCATCAACCTGCAATGTCGTCTTACTTTCTGGATTTGCGGACTCAAGCATATAGCGGTATGCATCAAGCACTCCATACCCGTGCTCATGTGTTCCCCTAACCAAAGACTTTGCAATTTCCCTACCTTTATATATCTTCCAATAACTCATTGGTCATATCTATTGTAGATGGACCTTTACCATTAGGAAAACTATTTTTGAAGTACCAAGGACTTTTGTTGTGGCATGTGGATTATGACTCGTAATATGCTCTGAACCACATGTGTGATACTTTTTTATAAATTTTAATACAAAATATGTCAGAACTTTTGAATTTCACAGCCCTCAATCACCACTTGCACTCTGGATGTTCGCATTTAAAACAATACACACTACGCGAATTAATCACCTTTGCAAGTCTGAATTTTTTTTTCAAACAAGCAATAAGCAATGAAGTGACTAGTTCGTCTTTGTTCTTGAATGTCATTCCTATGTAAAAACATGTCTCATCATCTTGAAGATTGTTCAACTATTTTAATTAAGAACTGCCCCCTCTATCAACAATAGATGTAGGTGTTCGGTCCTCCTCCACATCATGTCCAATCTCATCATCTAGAATATTCATATTTATCCCGTTCAATTCATCATTTAACAGATTTTGTTGGTCTTGTCCTACATTTTCATTCTCTATCGGTTTTTCAACAACGTACACCCTTAAAACGGACAGAGTTGCATCACTCAGATAAGCACTCAAACGAAGTTGATTGCTTATCTTAAAAGGCAGGACCCTCTGATTTTCAAAAGACTTGTGCATGTAACTGATGACAAAATCATTTGGTTGACTATTTAGTCCACAATAACTAATGATTGAGTTCACAAAATCATTATACAAAATATCCCTTTGGACGGTCATCAATATTGACTCTGACATGTCACCATCCTTCCAACGCCAAATAAATCGATTGTTTTTCTCAATCCATTCACCATAACAATCAACATCTATTGTTATTGATTCTTCCATTAATGATACCTAAAGGAATTTATTTAAAATATTTAATAATGATTGTATAGTAAAGTTGAGTGGCTATATACAGTTAAAAATCATATGTACAATCATTGTCTCAACAAGTCAATCATCTATTGCAACATGTAGGTCATCCGTTGCAGCAGATGATTCACTTGTTGGATACATGTCTAGAACCAAAAGTTTATCCAATATGTAAGTCAATTGTTGTAACAGATGAGTCATTTGTTGCAACAGGTAATTGATTTGTTGCAACAAGTAATTGATATGTTGCAATATATGACTTACCTGTTTGGACAAACTTCTGATTTTGTCCTAGTTTGGCTTGGTACTGTATCATGTATTCAACGGGTAAGCCATCTGTTGCAACAGATGAGTCATCTGGTGCAATCTGGTGCAACAGATGACTCATATGTTGCAATAAATGGCTCATCTATTGTGACAAGCTTCTAGTTCTTTCCCAGTTTAGTCTGATATTATAATATGTATCCAATAGGTAAGCTCTCTGTTGCAATAGATGAGTCATCTAGTGCAGCAGATGACGCATCAGTTGCAATAAATGACTTATCTGTTAGGAGAAGCTTTTGGTTCAGTCCCAGCTTGCCATGGTACTGTAATATGTATCCAACAAGTAATTTATCTGTTGCAACAGATGACTTACCTGTTAGGTACGCGGCAGTAAAATTTGAAGAAACACTCAAACTATCAAAATGAAAAATTAGAGTAAAAATCATTAGTTTACTTACCAAAATCACCTATGATGTAATGTCCAATGATATATGAATGAAAATTGGTTTGAAAGCAGCAGTACAATGTGATTATCAACTGAAGAAGAAAAATATGATGAACAACCAGAAGAAGATGGTGATGAACAAGAAGAAGAAGAAGAAGAAGAAGAAGAAGAATGATGATGGAGAAGAAGAATGAAGAAGAAGAGCAGCAACAATGGTCCCCAACAATGGAAGAATAAGCAAGAGAGAAAAAAGGAAAAACTGAGCCGTTGGTACACTTTTTTTCCCTCTATTTCTTATTATTTAGGATTTTATATAAGATGGACTAAAGTTTAAATAAAAAAACTTAGGGATGAAAAATGCAACCCCTTAATTCTTAATTTAAAAATTATCATCCCTACTCAATAATTAAAACTCGAGTCACCAATTCCTAATTTTGAAACTTTTCTATAACCCTTATTTCATTGTCCCTTTTTTCCTCTGCCTCTGTTGAAAGGCGGAAGAAAGAGAATGATTGTTATTTAAAGAATGGAAGTGCGGTACTTGAGGAGCTTCTTGCTTTATGCGACCGAAATTGCAGAATTCCCATCCGTTACTTCTCTGCAATAGAGATCCACAATGCAATAAAACACTCTAAATGCAGAATAAACCTTTCCGATGTGTATATTACAGGCTCGCTGGACAACCGTCTCGTTTTAGTTAGGTTCAATAGATGTCGATTAAACAATATCCACCGAGATATAGCAGTTACTGCTTAGATGAGTCATCTCAAGAATGTGCTGAGACTTGTCGGTTGCTGTCTAGAATTTGAACAACCAGTTATGGTGTACGAATATGTCGAAGGTATTTCTGTTAGTTATCTACTTTTCAAAAAAGGTAATCATGATGATGATCAAACTAGAAAATTGTTATTATCTTGGGGAAATAGATTACGAATTGCCAATGAGGTCGCTTCTGCAATCGTCTTTCTCCATACCGAATTTACAACGCCCATCATCTTCAAAGATCTGAACCCATCTAATGTGCTAATAGATCAGAATAGCGGTGTTGGCAAAATATTGGACTTCTCATTATCCATATCTTTGCCTCCAGGAAAATTGGAAGTAGTAAAAGATATTACCTCCAGAAATGGATGTTTAGTTCCAGAATATGCGATCTCGGGTATTGTTACTCTAAAAGCAGATGTCTATAGCTTCGGAGTTGTTCTACTTCAGCTACTAACTGGGGAGAAAATGAGTACTCTAAATATAGAGGATCCTGAGTATATATAATGTATCATGCAGATTCAGATTTTAAGATGGTAGGCATCGAAGAGATCCATGTAGTGGACATAGCAGATTCAGCCACTTTAGAAGAGCATGGAATTGAGATTCGACAACAATTGTTGGGATCTTGTTAAGAAATGCACAAAGTCAAAGAGAGAAGAGAGACCTTTCATGATTGAAATTGCAAAGGAATTACGCCGAATTCACAACTGCTTCTGTGCCCTCACTCTTGGCAAGAATTAGTTACATAAGAAATAATTAAGCTCGGCATAATTTTTTTTTTTTATGCATTCTCTGTTTGGGATATTTGAATTCACACAAAGTTAAAATCAATTTATTTTTTAATGGGTCTTCTAATTGGGTTTGGGTCATGTGCACTAGAATAGGTGGGTAGGAGAAAAATAAATGGGTTAAGATTTAATTTATCCAATAAAAAAATGACATGTAATAATAATAATAATAATTTTTAAAAAGTGGTTGTTAGTTTTAAGGGTAGAAATAAACTAAAAAAGGTGGATTGAGGGATATTTTTAGTCCAATAGATGAATGAAGGGTATTTTTAGACCTTTTCAAATAGTCCAAGAGTATTTTTAGCCCTTTTACGTTTATTTTTTCATTGAATTAAAGTTTGATCAATAATATTGTTTTTTTAAGAATATCTTTGTGATAGTGTATTATGTGATTTTATAAATTTGTGCTTATTTGGTAAGATTCTATATAGAATTGGGACAATTTTAATATTTTTCAACTTATGAAATTTTTATATTTATGAGAAAACATACCACATAAGAAGTTCAAATTATGTTGGAACAAAATTTCAACTTCATGTTATGATTTCATATAATAATTTCATATCACCAAACATGCCTTTAGAACCACAGAAAAAGTGTAAACTCTTTAACATAAACCAAAATATTTAATCTAGAACAGAGTAATTTATTGATCGGACGGCGACATTAGGTAGAACTTATCAAACAATGGCAATGAAAGTGCATGGAAATTCAGAAGAGAGTCCAATCAATCGCCATCATTTTGTGTGGAATTCAATGCACAAATTACGACCAGCAGGAAGCTTCTAACCTCTTCATAGATTACACTACTAGTGATGATGTGAATTGTGATGCCTAATTGGATTTAATCCCAATTCATGGAGACCAGTCACTTCTAAATTAGAGATGCCTTTCTTCAGGGGACTCACAAAGAAAAAACTTTTTCCCTCTGCCTCTGCTGAAAAGCGGAAGAAAGAGTATGATTGTTATTTACAGAATGGAAGTTGTGTGCTTGAGGAGTTTCTTGCTTTATGCGACGGAAATTGCAGAATTCCTATCCGTTACTATACTGCCATAGATATCGACAGGGCAATAAAACACACTAAAAGCAAAATGGAGCTTTCCAATGTGTATATGGTTACGGGCTCGTTAGACAACCGCCTCGTTTTAGTTAGGTTCAACAATTGTGAGTTCAACAATATCCACCGAGATATAGCGATTACTGCTCAAATGAGTCATCTCAAGAATGTGTTAAGACTTGTCGGTTGCTGTCTAGAATTTGAAGAGCCAGTTATGGTGTATGAATATGTTGAAGGAATACCTCTCAGCGATCTACTTTTCAAAAAGGGTAATATTAATAGAAAATCGTCACTATCTTGGAGAAATCGATTACGGATTTCCAATAAGGTTGCTTCTGCAATCGTTTTTTTGCATACCGAATTTACTACGCCCATTATCCACAGAGATTTGAAGCCTCACAATGTGATAATAGATGAGAAGAGCGGTGTTGCCAAAATAGTAGACTTCTCATTGTCCATATCACTGCCTCCGGGAGAATTGGAGGTACAAGATCGAGTGTGTGGAACAATCTGGTATATAGCTCCAGAACATATCCACCAGGGTATTATTACTCAAAAAACTGATGTCTACAACTTTGGGATTCTTCTCTTTCAGCTATTAACCGGAAAGGAAGTGTGCGGTAGCGTGGTATCCGATGATGATGTTATGGATAGAGCGGATTCTAAAAATTCAAAAGAGACAACAGATTTCGAAGAAGATAACTCTATGCATAGGATGGATTCTGCAATTCCAGAAGACACAATAGATTTTGAAAATCTTCCACCCAACCTCGTCGATCACTATATTAAAGAGTGTAATATAATGGATATAGCGGATCCTACCATTTTCGAAGAGCATGGAATTGAGATTCAACAACAATTGAAAGACTGCTTGAATCTTTCTAGGAAATGCACAGCTGACAAGGGAGAAGATAGACCATACATGATTCATGTCGCAAGGGAATTGTGTCGTATTGAGAAGGGTTTCCCTCCTGATCAAAATTAAATGTTCATTTTAATTCTTTAAAGTATTCATATTAGGTTCCAATTTCAAGGGAATTCAGTTTGTGTGTACCCTCATATTTATATTGAACAAAAAAAGAGATTTGCAGACAACGAAATTGCCAATTTGATCTTTATTTTGCTCTATTTGGATTGATTACTCCTTAATTTTTTCAGTTTACAGAAAAATCATGTTAGTATTTGTCATCTAACAAATTTTAGTCATTAAATTTAGACTATGGATGCCACTACTTGTTATTTATTCTTCGTCTTTACCATTTTCCAGTTTAGCCAGCGTGAGTCATTTCAGTGCTTAATTAAGAAGCCATGCATACAAATGATAAAGGTTCCTGCCTCGCACATTAAAACAATTGACTCTGTTTGAGATTACTGTATTAAAGAGGGTAATGTAATGGATATAGCGGATCCTATCTTTTTGAAAGAACATGGAATTGAGATTCGACAACAATTGGAAGACTACTTGGATCTTGTTAAGAGATGCACAACATCAAAGGAAGAAGATATAGACTATACATGATTCATGTTGCAATGGAATTACGCTGAATTAATAAGTGTTTCCGTCCCTTCACCATTGGTCATGACTCATGAGAATTAGATGTTTATTTTACACGACGATAGAAAGAAAGAAAAGAAAGAGCACTACTTCGTCTAAAACAGTTTTAGTTAGTATGGCTATTTCATGTTGGACAATGACAGATATCCGCAGATAAATGAAATTGCCAATCCAATTTTTATGACTTGGTAGTTGGGAAAGGTCACTAATGCAGCAGCTGGGAATACCAAAACCTCTCCACACATTCAGGGAGAAGAACAGGGTGGCGGACATACTGGCAAAGATGGGCAAGACAATGCAAGCCAACAGCGGGAGGATGCAGATTTTGGAAGCCCCGCCACATTAAGCCCTCAAAGCATGGGAAGCTGGCAAGAATGGGGTTTATTTTGATAGAATGGTAGTAGTAACTAGTCCCAATCAGACTACAGGGAGCATCCCTATTTCAAATTCTGTAATGAACAATGAAGTCCGTAGGCTCCTCATTTAAGCTTTATATATAAATATATCTAATTCTACCAAAAAAAGAAGCATTACTAAATGCTACTAGTATTTTCTTTGTGCCTCTGTTATATAGTTGGGTCATGGAACATAGGGATTTTGACAGGAAAGTTCATTGTGTTAGTGAAGATTCTAAAGAAAAGAAAGATCAACATAGCTTGTGTGCAGAAGATCAAATGAGTGGGTATTAAGGCTAGAGATGTAGATCAATTTAAATTGTGGTACTCAAGAGGTTCGAGGACCCTAGAACCAACTACTCGACTTAAGGAACCAGGTTCCTTATACAAAGGTGGATCCACTCCTCTAGGTGGGGGTGCATGTGCATCTATCTTGAGAAACTGACAGAAAGTAGGATATATTTGGCAGTGCATCCATGAAAAACATAGCAGTGTCATTGTGTGAGAAACTGACAGAAAGTAGGATATATTTGACAGTGCATCCATGAAAAACATAGGAGTGTCATTGTGTTAATTTTATTGTTTTTATTTTAAATTTATTTTAGAGCTCATATTTGAGCTAAGCTAATATTGGTGCACCCAAAGTCTTCAAATCATGGGTTCGCCCTCTTAAAACTAAAGCAAACAAAGAGGTAAATAAACACAAGATTTATCGTGGAAAACCTCCTAGCTCAAGGGAGTAAAACCACGACCTATGGGAGGTAGATTTCAACAACCTCACTAACTTCAACAAGCGATTTCGGATTATAATTCTATAATTTAAGGGACTAACTCTAGTATATCAATTCGACAGGTGACTCTAACCATTTGCTAACAACTCTCTGAAAAGATAAATTCTTATCTTGTTACTAGTCCCATTGCGTACACCTTAACCACCTCCAAGATAACAAGTTGGAGCTAAAGTTTCAATTTTGGTACTAAATGCTAAACTTCGGAGGAAGTGAAATGAGTAGAGACCAAAAACAGAGTGTTCATTGAGAAGAAGGGGAAGGGAGCAAGAAGGACTAGTGAGGAGGGAATAATTATCCGGAATGAGCAGTGGCGGATTCAGAATTTTTCATATAGGGTTCAAAAAATTAAAGTATAAATGTATAAATAAGCCAATAAAACATAATTCCAAGGAAGCAGAGTAGTATATAGTTTATAGGTACAAAAAGTTAGTTCCGTTACCGAAAACCTTTAGCAAGTTTGTATTTTTTTGGATTTCAATATGTTTTTTTATAAAAAATAAAAAAAATGAAAAAGGTGAAAAATTGGTCTTGAAACTAAAGGAAGAGAAGCTAAAAAATAAAATTTTAGCTCGAACCCTAGACACTACGGTCAACTTATAAGGAGATCTACCACTATGCTATAACTTACTTCATGTTTATGAAGGGGATCCAAAATTAATATATCTACATATATAACAGAAAATTAATCGTAACTTTTTACCGACATGGGTCAGCCCCTAAGCATGAGCCATTTCACTGTTTAAGTAACCAGCTCAAATACGTCGAACACAAGATAAAACATCTTTACTAAATGTTCCTTAAAATTTAAAAGTTTACGTGGTTACAAATTATTTTATTAAGAGTAAAAAATAATATTTTAATATTTAATTTTTTTAATTATAAACTCTTTTCAAAAGACCAGTGACCTATCACAATTTGTTGTCATTTTGTGTGGAATTCAAGATCATGAGGAATCTTTCCTGTACAGTGTACACTCCACTAGTGATGATGCCTTACTGAATTGAGCCCACTGCAGTAAGACTAGTGGACATGAAAGAAAGAGGTATTGTGAAGGGAAAAAATGCAGTTCTTCAGGGGACTCACAAGGAAGAAACAATCATCATCCTCTGCCTCTGCAGAAAGGCGGAAGAATGAACAGGATTATTATTTAAAAAATGGAAGTTCCGTGCTAGAGGAGTTCCTTGCTTTATGCGACGGAAATTGCAGAATTCCCATCCGGTACTTCACTGCCACTGAGATCGAGAATGCAATTAAGCACTCTGAAAGCAAAATGGAGCTTTCCGATGTGTACATGGTTACGGGCTCGCTGAACAACCGCCCCGTTTTAGTTAGGTTCAATAGATCATGTCAACTGAATATCTACCGAGATATAGCAATTACTGCTCAGATGAGTCATCTCAAGAATGTGCTGAGACTTGTTGGTTGCTGTCTAGAGTTTGAAGAACCAGTTATGGTGTATGAATATGTTGAAGGTATATCTCTTAGCGATCTACTTTTCAAAAAGGGTAATTCTAATAGAAAATCGTTATTATCTTGGGGAAATCGATTACGGATTGCCAATGAGGTTGCTTCTGCAATCGTTTTTCTACATACCGAATTTACTACGCCCATTATCCACAGAGATATAGCGCCATCTAAAGTGATAATAGATCAGAATAACGGCGTTGCCAAAATTTTGGACTTCTCACTCTCCATATCTTTGCCTCCAGGAAAATTGGAAATGAAATCAGAAGATGGTGTGCTCGGAACACTCGGGTATATAGCTCCTGAAAATGGCTCCTATGATATTATTACTCAAAAAATTGACGTCTACAGCTTCGGGGTTCTTCTCTTTGAGCTATTAACTGGAAAAAAAATGGTTGAAATGGTGGATTCTGCAATTTCAAAAGAGCCAATAGATTGTGAAGAAGTCAACAAATCCAGTATTGAAGAGCGTAATGCTATGGATACAACTTTTGAAAATCTTCATCCCAACATTGTTGATCGCTATATTAGAGAGAACAGTGTAATAGATATAGTGGATCCTACCATTTTCGAAGAGCATGGAATCGAAATTCAACAACAATTGGAAGACTACATAGATCTTGTTAAGAGATGCACAACTTACAACGGAGAAAACAGACCATACATGATTCACGTTGCAAGGGAATTACGCCGAATTGAGAAATGCTTCCGTGCCCTCACTATTGGTCAAAATTAAATGTTTGTTTTAATACATGAGGTGAAAAAAGAAGTTTGCTTATACTGTCATATTTATGTTGAACAATAAATGAGATCTGCAGACAATCTAGTACTTACTTTTGTGCTCTATTTGGGATGCATCTAACTTGATCTTTTTGTTACAGACTAAAAAAATGAGACACCATGTTAGTTTTGTATTTGACATCTAATAACTTTCATTCGTTTCAGACTATGCAACTGCATATATTTACCGTTTCCTTGTTGACCAGGCATTGTGTGGTGTGTCACCACCTTCCACCTATCTTACACATTCGATAAAAGTTGTCATTGTGAAGCTATGGTTAAGGTGCACGGTGGATTGTCACTTTTCCGCTCATGCTAAAGGTCCTCTCTACTAGGAAAGCAGAGAATTTCTCTAATTCTAACATATTGATAGGTTTTGTTTAGTCGGGCTGGAGAATCTTACATGAGCTAGGCTAGTTTTTTTAGTAGTTATAATTTGTTAATGTGTAATTACTACTTGGAAACCGTAATTTTAATCCCTGCAGTGACTACTACTGGGAAGGCACATAATCAAATAGCATCCCTTGGGAATTACAAAATTTAACACAGAATAAAAACAAAAGCAGTGTGAATTTCTATTAATTCCTACGAGAATTTACTTCGTGATCACAATTCACAAGCATAAACCTCAAGTCAGTTCATAGCGATACGATTTATCATAGTGTCCACACAAATAAGACTAACCAAGGTAGGAAAAGCAAAAGTATAGAATTGAAGTTACAATATGTGCCTGTTGCATAGCACAATCTTTAGCATCTCTATGAGGCACCCTTGACACCGCTGATAGAAGGATTAGTGACTTGTCTATAACACCAGTTTACAATTGCTGCAAACTGTACGCAGGTTTTTGAAACAAAATTTATGCCATAAAGAAAGGAGACGAGACAAACCATTTTTTGTCTCTGGAATATTAGAGTAAGCTTTTGGGACAATTTCCTTGTTTTAGCTGGAGACAAGACAAGACAAGCCAATTCTCGAATGATCTAACCTACTAGTAGCATGTTCATCCAGCGCTCTAAAAAGGGGAAGTTATGCTTGCTTATTATAGGTCCTCGAAACTTGCTTTCATTAAGAAGCAAAAGGAGGAAACTCCACATGGCACAACAATTTGTAAACCATCTTAAGAAACTTGTAACACTTTTAATTAGATTGAGGGCTTGAATGGACATAAAACACCTATGGTATCTTAGAGAACAGCTATACAGTGGCAGCACTGNATGCAATCCAATATTGAAGAAGGTAATGTTATGGATAGAGTGCATTCTAGAATTTATGAAGAAACAACAAATTTTAAAGATCCAAATCCACCAACCATGGTTGAGCTCTACATTAAAGAGTGTAATGCAATAGATATAGCAGACCCTACCTTTTTGGAACAGCACGGTATTGAGATTCGACAACAATTGGAAGACTACTTGGATCTTGTAAAGAAATGCACAACGTACAAAGGAGAAAACAGACCATATATGATTCATGTTGCTAAGGAATTATGCCGAATTGAGAACTGCTACCGTGCCCTCACTATTGATCAAAATTAAATATTTGTTTTAATACATGAGGTGTAAAAAGAAGTTTGTTTATACAGTCATATTTATGTTGAACAATAGTCAATAGATGAGATCTGCAGACAATGAAATTGCCCATTTAGTTTTTAGGACCTGGGAAAAAGTTGCTACTAAATGCTAGAACCGATTTTTGTGCTCTATTTGGACTGAATCTAAGTGTATTGTGTTTCAATTATCACACATTTTGCTGCTGATATTATTTCTTTCTTGTAGGCTCTACACTACTTTTCGTATAACTGTTACACTTTCTTCATTGTTTTCTTCTTTTTTACTTGAGTTTGATGCACTTAAGCTGAGGGTCTTTCACAAACAGCCTCTCTACTTCAGTTCCACGAGGTAGCAATAAGGCCTGCATACACTCTACTCTCTCCAGCCTGGGTATGTTGTTGTTGTTGTTGGATTGAATCTAATTGATCTTTGTGTTTGAATACTAAAATAAAGTGAGACCATGTTAGTTTTGTAACTTACATCCAATCACCTTTTAGTAGTTTCAGACTATGCCACTGCTTATATTTACACTTGATTTTTACCTTTTTCCTTGTTAATCAGGCATAAGACATTTCAGTGCTTACGAAACCAAGTATCCAAATTCTTCAAACACAAGATACAGGTTGTTTTTTGAGGAAGGTAAAATCAACCACAGGATACATGTTCCTTGTTCGACCCATTAAAACAAAATGTAAGATGGGATTGTAACTTTTCAGCTCATGCTAAAGGTCCTCTCTACTAGGAAAACTGACAGTTTCTCTGATTTTAACATATTGATAGGTCTTGTATAGTAAAGCTGGAGAATTTATCATGAGCTAGGCCAGGTTCACATAGCTTTTTTTTTGCAAAGAGGCTCACGTAGTTATAATTGAGAGTTTACAATGACTACTCGGAAGCCACAACTCTAATCCCAGCGTTTATGCAGCTACTATATAGATGGTGATTACTACTGGAAAAGCACATAATTAAACAGCATCTTTTAGGCATCACAAAATTTAACACAAAAGCAGTGTGAATTTCTCTTGATTCCTAGGAGAAACTACTTTGTTATCACAAGCATACAATATCAGGTTAGTTCAAGAGAAGGGAGATTAGTGACTTGTCTATAACACCAGTTTGCTGATGCTGCAAACCCTCCAAAGGTTTTTGAATCAAAATTGACTCTATAGAGAAAGGAGAAGGGGCTTTAACAATAGATATATGTAGATGATAAACTTTTTGCGAATCCACTGAAACGAGCTAAGGAAATTGCCTTCTTCCACTGGAAACAAACCATTTCAGTCTCTGGAATAATTAGAGTAAGCTTTAGGGATAATTTCCTTGTTTTAGCTGGAGACAAGACAAGCCATGGAGCCAATTCTCAAATGATCTAAATTACTAATAGCCTATTCATCCAGATAAGCATTAGGTATAAAAAGAGGAAGTTATGCTTATTGCAGGTCCACGAAACTTGCTTTCACTAAGAAGCAAAAGAGGAAACTTCACATGGCATAAGGTGAAAGGCGAAAAAACTTAAGAGAGTTAACACCAGGAACTAGCACAACATATTGAACCACAACAATTTAGAATCTTAGATTGACTTGTGTGTGACTACCAAGTATATCAGTGGAAGACGAGGCACAAGATTTTCAACTTAGATCCTGGGATACGCGATAAAAATCACCTTTAAAGGATCAACCAATCCACGACGTGCGTCATGTATGCTCATCATTATTAGGCAAACTTTGCAAGCTCATATCTAAGGCGATAAAATTTCATGTCATACAAATTCCTGAATCAAAATCTTCATGATTTAATTGGCTCCAAGAATAAAATAATCTCTTTTGAGGAACCGTTCCCAAGTTCCTGCAGGGCTAAGTTGTAACTTTGAGGGTCTTCATTTCAAAACCACATTCTTTCTTGGGACAATTTAAGGAAGGTGAAGGAGGTGGGTGAATGTATCTCCTTGCATAAAACCAGATATTAATCGAACACTTGAACCTTAATAACATAAAGATCTAGCAAAGGCAGGCTCTTCAGTTCTCATAAAACTACAAGGTGTCAGTAGGTGGTAAACTGTAAACATATTTCAAAAATGATTTACCCATAGGCATAACAAAACTTTATTTAGATACACTTTTAGGGCAACTGATTCTTTTATCCAAATCATATAACAGCCACCATAACACAGCCTATGCCCCTTTCTTAAAAAAAAGTATGATACATACATAAGTACATAACACAGCCTATGTCGCAAAGCAAAGCCGGTCTCATGCCCGGATTAAAGAGAAACAATGCTAANTCTTGATAGTATGCAATCCAATATTGAAGAAGGTAATGTTATGGATAGAGTGCATTCTAGAATTTATGAAGAAACAACAAATTTTAAAGATCCAAATCCACCAACCATGGTTGAGCTCTACATTAAAGAGTGTAATGCAATAGATATAGCAGACCCTACCTTTTTGGAACAGCACGGTATTGAGATTCGACAACAATTGGAAGACTACTTGGATCTTGTAAAGAAATGCACAACGTACAAAGGAGAAAACAGACCAACTGATTCTTTTATCCAAATCATATAACAGCCACCATAACACAGCCTATGCCCCTTTCTTAAAAAAAAGTATGATACATACATAAGTACATAACACAGCCTATGTCGCAAAGCAAAGCCGGTCTCATGCCCGGATTAAAGAGAAACAATGCTAAGTTGACAGTCAGCATAAAAACAATCTAATTATAATGAATCAATGAAGCAGCTTGATATTTAAGCGGAGAAGGGTAGAGCGGCACGCCCCTTATCCCGAATTTCCAAGGGTAGGATTGGTCCTAAAGTTGGTCCAGACAGATTTCTCGGTCATCAAACAAAAAGAAAACTAATTATAATAAAATTGTGATAATCCTCCAGATCATACAGTCAACCCTACTATTATCGAATTCGATGTCAATTAATACTGAAAAGGCAAAAGCAACACACAAGACAACTTTAAAGGTGCTGAATTTTTCGCCAAGTCATACAACAAACACCATATTTATTATGCAATAATCTTTTGTCAGCAAGCATAAAGTACAAAACTTTAAAAAGAACTGAGCCAATTACCACTTGGAAAACTAAGCTTCTCGTGCAGAAATCATTCCAGCCTTTCTTGCATAAGCGAAAATGCCACCAGCTTCAATGACAGGACCAGCATCACCAATAGGCTTCAATTTATACTCTTTCCCAGATGTATGATTAATCAATCTACTCTCCCCAATTTCAACAGTCAGCACATCACCAGTCTTACACTCCTCACAAATCCTCTTTTCCGATTCAAGCGGATAAACTTCACCAGTCGAAACTGAATTCCTGAAAAAGATCCTCGCATACGACTCCGCCACCACTGCCAATACACCAGCTGCACCTAAAGCAACCGGTGCGTGCTCACGAGATGACCCGCACCCAAAGTTGTCGCCACCTATGACGATGGAGTACTTTGACGTGAATTCACCCGGTTCGATGAAACGGGTTTGGTACGATGAGGGAAGTCCACATAGAGCGTACGACCCGAGTTTCTTGTACTCATCTGGATTTGAAGGTACAAGGGTTAGGTATTCTGCTGGAATGATTTGGTCAGTGTCGATATTGTCTCCGAGGACGTAGCAGAGGCCGTGAAATGTGGTGGCGGTCTTTGTGGTTTCCGGTGTAGTAGAGGCGGCGGCGGAACGGAGAGGTGCGACAGTGGAGTTTTTCGAAGCTGGGACGGAATGGGAGATTAATGGATTATTGGAGGAGATTGATTGGAATTTGACGGAGGGGAGAGGGTTAATAGAGGAGGCGCGTGGTTGGAACGAACTGGATTTGAAGGTGGTGATGGAACTGGAAAGAGCTGTTGAAGCCGCCATTGATGAAAGCTCGGAGTGGCGTTGAAATGGAGATTGCTAATTTTTCGTTGAAAGAGTGTACCAAAACGTGGGCAGACATCTTATTATCTATATATTGGGCCTTAGAATTTTTTAGCTATTGGGCTTACAATAGATCAGATTAGCAAGAGAGCCGCCAATTTGATTGGACCAGTGCGACTATTTTTTCCAAATTCGTGGAATCCAAATACATTCCAAAACATTCTAATACATCCTGTTTCAATTTTGGATACATTCATCAACGTCTCGATACATTACGTTGCAGTTTTGAATACATCACTCAACAATTTGATACATTGTGTACGTTCCGATACATCGTGTAAATTGATGTATCTAATAGATACATTACGTAAAGTAATGTATACGAGAATATGAGAGATTAGGTACTTCTGATATGGTAGGAAATTTTAATACATATGATAAAATAAAGTTATGTATTTAGGTAATTTGTCATATTTAATGTCTGGGACGGTGCAAAAAAAGTAAGAGAATTTCATAAATAGCAAAAAGAAAAATACATAATAAGATTTTATAGCTATAGTTTTCGTAATTACAGTCCATAATTATAGTCTCATTTGCTATGGAGACTTCCATTTGTATATTTTGGTTCTTTTTTTAAAAAAAATAAAAATTATACAAAATATGTTTTTAAGTAACAGACATAAAGAGCGGTAATTAGATTACGAAAAAAGAAATAATTTTTACAATTCACCCAATTTGTATTTGAATATATTTTTTTTCCTTTAGACTCCTTCAACAAGAAGAATACCTTACTATCTAGGTTAGTGAAATCAAGAAGCTTCAGTAATATAAACATTTTCGAGCAATTTGATTTTCGATTAATCAACATCATGAATTGTATTTTGTTTGTTGAATTCGTTGTTTTAAATGCTCAAAGTAAGATGAAGTGAATTTTTATGTCAGTTGATTTTTTTCTTGAATTCGTGTTTTGAATTTCATAAGTGTGTTATGATATTCAAAAATTGTTTGGATTGTATATTGTGATAATAGTATGAAACTTTCAATTGATTAGTACGTACATTTATATACAATTTCATTTTGAATCGAATAACAAAATTTTATTCTATTTGAATTTGTTGTTGGTTGTAGATTTGCTATATAATATATAAACGTACACATAATTTGATTTTTACCTTTTTGGAATTGTTGAATTCCAAAGAGTGATTTATATGTCTTTTGATAAAACCGGTCTGTATTTGTGTGTATATTTCTATTCTATAGAAGAGTGAAGTGGTAGGACGATCAAGGGTAAAAATGTAATTTCATTTTAACAAAAATCTATTAAGAAAGATAGTAAATAATACTAGAAACATCTTTTTATATATTAAGTGAATTATGATCAAGGATAAAATGTAATTTCACGCTAACAAAAATCTACCAATATCAAGAAAATTAAATAGTTCTAGAAACATCTTTTGATTGTTATTACCATTAACTTATTTTGTTATTACTTCACTTTCTTTTCTTTTGTGAGTTATTGTAATATCTATTCATTACTCTATTTTACTATTATGTTAATTTAATGCTTAATATTTTTTTTCTATTCATTATGCTTATCAAAAATGCCTACTTTAATATAAAAATTCATTATGAATTAATTATTTTCACCTTTATTTTGGCTCTAATTAATATACTTGAAAAGAAATAAGTGTGATAAAAATTAATAATATGTAGGACGACCAAGGGTAAAAATATAATTTCATTCTAACAAAAATCTATTAAGAAAGATAGTAAATAATTCTAGAAACATCTTTTTATATATTAAGTGAATTATGTTATGATCAAGGGTAAAAATGTAATTTTACGCTAACAAATGATAATTAAATAGTTCTAAATATTACACACTTCAGTATAAATCTCTTATTAGGAAGACTAATAACACAATTTTTTCAACATTAAGAACATCATTTTTCATCCATTCCCTAATTGCCCTACTTTTGTAAAACAATTATAAGACAAAAGTAAAATTCATTATTTCTTAGTGAACACACCACTTCTGGAACTAGTCCATATAACAAATTTTCAACAAAATTCAATTGATCCACATTTTTCAAACATTCTAATGAATATGATAATGAACCAGTTAATATGTTAAATCCAATATCAATCACAATTACAATTCTCAAAAGCCGTAATTCATAAGGAATGCAATCAGTGAGCAAGCTCTTCAAGAACAAAATTTTTTCAAAAATTTCGGAGCATGTTATGTCCTTTTTTTTGGTTCTCTTTAGACTTTTCAATTTCATGGTGTTGCTTTTCTTTCTGGATTGTAAAGATACTTTTTGAAGTATCTAATTTACTTGATTTCTCTTTTTATGTATAATCCAAAAATTTCACATAACATATATGTCATTATATAATTTATTGAGAAACATATATTATTTATTAAGTACTATTATTTTATCACCAGTTAAATATTATTTTTATCAAGTTATATAAATTATTATTTTAACTACCTTATGTTAAATTACTGCAATCTATAATTATATTAACTTTTGTTAATATTTTTAACATCACATTATTTGAGGTATAACATTCATTCATTGGGTATATAAATTACTTTAGAAAAAAAATCTTTCGTTACTATACTAGATTGTTCTCCTAATTTTAATGAATATAAAGACAAGATATAAAGTCATAACTTTTTTTTATCCTTTATCACTTTGTAAATAATGAGATGATTCATTCTAATTTTCATCAAGTAGGTCGTTATTTTTGTTTGTAAAACACCTTTAAAACAAAATTATAAGTGTATTCAAAATTAATCTATAGGTGAATAGTACAATTTATTGCTTCATATATTTTATGAAAATTGTTAATATATTGAGAATAATTTTAATCTATTCTCTTGAATAATTTTCAAATGAAATAGAAAAAGAATACCATTAAATTAATTATTTAATTCGAATATATATGTTTGACATGATGTTAAAATGAGCACTGGAGCATCTGATATTTTATTATTATTTGTATCATGTTTATTTGAAAATGTCATGATAATTTTTCTTTTTGAAAACTAATTAAATTTCTATTATAAATATATATAATATTGTAATATTGGGCCTGTAAATGGGCCTTTCATTATATTGGGTCCGCATCACGGGCTTAAAATTATCTAGTATATATATATATATATATATATTATATTTATTTTTCAAGTACAGAAATGTCTTCTTTGATATTTAGATTATGCATTCTGACAAATGGAAAGATGGAAATTGTTACGTTAATTATACTATTAAGGAGATCGTCTTCAAGGAAAATGCAACATATAACGAGTTGTATAATATAATTGCAAATCAACTTGATATCGATGTGACTAACAAAATACTAATAATACAAATATAATAGAATAGAATATTGCAAACAAATATTTGTAACTTGGTCAAACAGCCCTGATTAAATTAAAATATTCCATCCATACCAATAGGGATTGAGGCAAGATTTCGTTTTGGGAGAGTATCATTTTTTGAATAAAAAATACTAATAAAATATTACTCTGAATAACATTTTGTACTTTAATTTACTGTGTCACACGTTAACTTTTGTTTCTTAGAATTTTCAAATAAAATATTACGTAAACCGTTACTATACATTATTTTTGTTTCAAAAGATTGTATTGGTGTTGTGATGGTATACAATGAATAATTATAAGTATAACTTACATAAATCACATAGTATAAAGAGTAAATTACATTATATTTTTACTTTTTTTCTAATTACAATAATCCCTTAAAATTTGTAAGTTCCAGATACATAAGTCACCATTAGGATACATTAATTCACCATCCGAATACATTAATTCTAATACAAGAAAAATATTTCTGTTGCGCTAAAAAAGAAATAAAATTAATTAAATCCTATAAATTACGCTGATGTTTCTTCTTACTCTCAATCATACAAAGGCAAATCCTAATAGAACGAAGGAATTCAAAATTTCAAATTGCTCCCCCATTCAACGAAAAAACCTTTCAGATTTGATTCAAAAACTTTTGTCGAATTTTTGGGTAAGCGAGGTGAGTTATGAAGGATACAAAAGTGATGGAATTGTTGTTGGACAAACGATATTCTTTTGAATCTTCAAGTTCATCGAAGATTCTTTCAATTTTGATTCAAGATTATCAAATATTTTGAGATTCAAGATTATTTCTTCTCCCAGTTCAGTGAAGATCCTTTCAATTTTGATTTAAAATTGTTGAAAATTTTGAGATTCAAAATTCTTCTCCTAGTTTATTGAAGATCCTTTCAATTTTGATTCAAAATTGTCAAAAAAATTGAGAAGATACATCATGAATATCTTTGCGACTTAGCATTTTACTATTTATGTATCTTGTTTAAATTGATAAGTATTGTATTTATACTAGATACATTAAATAAATAATTGTTGCCCATAAGATGTTAGATTTGAGATTGATACATTACCGTGTGATAGTTGCAACGTAATTGATATATTTAGTATAAATTCGAATTTATGTATCATATCTAAAAAATTAGTGCATGATACATTACTAATTTACTATTATGTATTTCGTTTAAATTGATAAGTATTGTATTGTTTGCCTTGAAAGATATGTATAACTTACATAATGTATCATTTTGTAGTTAGTAATAATGTATCTGGTACAATAAGGTTGTGAAAGAAGGATGTATGTAAGCTGAAATAAAATGTATCTATAAATGTATCACAATAAATAAGAATTAAGTTATCAATTAGATACATGAACAAACACAATCTATTAAAGAAATTTGATTATGAAAAACACCAGAAAAAAAAGGAAAATATTAGACTATATGAAACTTTGGTGAAATTGAAACTAATATTATTATGAGACAATGAGAAGATTAAATAATAATACAAGAATCCTAATCAGTTTCAATGAATGATTAGTTGTTAGAGTCCATAACCAACTCAAATTATGGAAATTTACAAATATTATATTAATTATTACCAAATATTAATAATTACTATTATTACTTCTTCTTTTTTCTAATACGTTTTAGTGTTGAAAATTTTGAAGTTCACTTATTTTATTTTATTATAAATTTTGGAGTTTTTTTAAAAATAGGTAAAAGACTCATAAATATCCTTTTTAATTTTTTTTTTTGTCTAAAAATATCTTTAACCTATAGAAAAGAGACTGATTTTGAATTTCAAACGTGAATGAAAAAATAACTACCAAGATTTTGTGACTAAAAATAAGTAAAAATTACAAAAATCTCATCTTTTAGTTTACTTATTACCATTATCCTCTATAAGTTTTACAAATCTCCAAAATCCCTCATTTTCGCGCATTAGATTAGTGTATCTCGCGTATCTGATTAATGTATCAACGCTTATATTATTGTATCTCGCGCATCAGATTAGTGTATCATGTATAAAATGTACATCAAATTAGTGTATCATGTATAAGATGTAATGTATCTTACTTAACGATTAATGTATCTCGCACATCAAATTAATGTATCAGAGCTTATATTATTGTATCCGTTTGAGGAATTTCTGTAATTATAAACTTTTAAGGGATAGATTGTAATTTTGCCTTAAAAGTATGTGATTTATGTATTTTGCCCTAAAAATAAAGAGAAATTTGTGAAGTGAAATAAGGAAGGGATAAATGTTGATTTTGGGAATTAGAATTTATGTATCCAACGTTTGGGAGTTTGAGAGTAAAATAAGGAATTTAAAAAAAAAATTAGAACTGGTATGAAATAATGAGAATTATGAAAAAAAAAATGTGTATATAGGTAATTTATCCTAATTATAATATTCCAATTAGTGATTCCATGAGCTAAACTACGAGAGATACATAGATTGAACATGAAGAAAACGGTTTGTAGTATTTGAACATTCAGACTGCAACCTCATGAGTCATGACCATGGATAAAGTAGGTTAGGAATTATAAAGCTCTTTGGAAAGCTTTGCATAATTGATGAGCAGGGGCGGAGCTAGTAGCCTACATGTTGGTTTAGCCAAATTTTATAAATTTTGCTCAAATAGTGTATTTATATTAATAAATTCATTATATATGTATAGATATTAGATTTAGATCCCAATTATTAAGAATATAAAATTGTTATTATAAAATTCAAAACTCATAAAATTGAAGTTGTAGTTTTGCTTTATGAGTTTATATATTTTCTGACATGAACAATTAAAATTTTAAAAGACATAAAAAATTAAAATGATTCTTGAAATTCTATCAATACCACATAAATTGAGAGAGTGACATATATTATTCGAAAATAACATACAAGGTATTATAAACCACAATAATTAATAATTTGACATATTTATAAAACATACACATAATTTGGTTGATCTTCGAAATCCTATCACATAAATTGGGATAGAGTAAGTAACATATATTATTTTTTAAAATGACTTAAAAAGTATTATAAATCATAATAATTAACAACTAAAAATGTTAGAAGACATATACAAAATTTGATTGACTCTTGAATTCTCTATCAGTGTCACATAAAGTGAGACAGAAGAAATACCATCTATTATTTGAAAAATTCGTAAATAGTATTATAAATCATCCTAATTAATAACTATAAAAAATGCATATTAAAAATTTGATTGACCCTCTAAATGTTATTTGTGTCACATATTAAAGAGTAATTTTTAGGTTTAGCAAGCATAAAAATCATATTTGTATGTTATAACTATAGTTTGTATAATTGCGCTCCATAGCAAACTTTTTGTTTGCTATGGAGCATCAGATTTGTATAAATCGCTGACAGCCTCTCATTTGTATAAATCATTGGCAGCCTATCATTTGTATAAATCGCTAGCAGTTTCTTGTTTGTATAAATCGATGGCAGTCTCTCAATTCAATTGTATATATGTAACTACTATGTATATGTATCAATGAAATTTGAATTTGTATACAATTGAATCGAAATAAAACATTTGTATATCAAATCTCTCTTTCTCTCTCTCACTTTATACAACACAAATTATACATTGTAATTTGTATAATTTGTGTTTGTATAAAGCGAGAAAGAGAGAAAATGCAAAAGAGAACGGGTAGAGGAGATTTGTATTTATATAATTATAAGTATATAGGACGGAAATATATGTATTTGTATTTGTATAAACAGTTTTCTCCCGCTTTATACAAATACAAACGCAATTTATACATTTGTGTTTGTATAAAGTGAGAGAGGCGAGGGAGAGTTGCGAGCGAGATCTCGGAGAGTGGTGAGCGAGATTCGCTGGGGAGAGAGGCGAATGGCAACTGTTTGCTTCAATTAAATGAAATTGTGGTTATAACATTTAATTTGAATTAATAGTTTGCTATTTTAAACAATTTTCCCTAAATTAAAACCAAAAAATAATAGGGAAAAAAACACTCCCCAAAATGGAAAATTATTTACAAGCGGTTATCTCCTTACTTTCATACCCCCTGTCTTTAAATACTAATGCACGTTTATTGTTTGATATCATCAAAGTATATATATATATATATATACTCTGATAATATAAAAAATGAAGAAATAACGATTCAGTGAATAAAACGTGGAATAGTCGGGTAAATAGTTTGGACCATGAGTTCAATCAGAATAAATATATTGAGTTGGGTTTAATTTTTGAGTAAATATTTTGCCTAATAAGGCCAATTTGTATCATTTCCCCAAAATGATAGGGTATATATTAAGCCCATATTAGTACAAATTCCAGTATCAGTCTAAAAGCAAAGAAGATAGCATTGTGTGAATGTATCCTAGATAGGAGTGTCAAAAATGAGCTCAACTATAGGTAATCTGTCCAAGCGTGTAGAATTTTAAGGATTTTAAGGAGTGTCAAAATGGAGCTCAAAATAATTTGAACTTGGTTCAATCTCAATCCATTCAAACTTTAACTCATTTTAAGAGAATATTCAATTGACCCCAATATAATCTCCAATTTTAATTTGTTTTAAAACTCTTTATTTGCATTGATGTAATGTATGTTCCTATATTGAAGGTATGGATTACTATCTATTTTATTTCTTTTATGATTTATCTATCCATTTGTAACTTCTTCTTTTTTTAAAATTATTGAGTTGAAATTCAAATTGTGGTAACAAAAGTCAAATAACAATATGTTAAAATTATTAAGATTAGACGGGTCAAATTGAGTGGGTCATGACTCAACCCGTTTTTGAGCCCATTTAAGCCAACTCATTTGAGTCCAAAATAAACTTGAGCATGTCAAGATCCAACCAAATTTCTATTTCAACACATAGATCTCCAATTTCAACTCAACCTACTCATTTAATAACATACCTAGTCCTAGATGTCAAATCGAAAGTGACAACCGACTCTTCTATGGAGTACTAGATATTTGGTGCCCGTGCCAGCACATGCCCAATATATGTTAATTTTTTTATGTCAATCATGGATTCAATGTATGTTACTCTTTTTTAAAATCTCAATTTATATAATACAAATAGAATTTGAAGAATCAATTAATTTTTTATATATATCTTTTTTTAGAAATATTTGAAGTTATTAATTTGTTGTGATTTATAGTATTTTTTGTGTAACTTTTGAATAATATATGTTAATCCTATTCCAGTTTACGTGAATAATCATAAATATTTTCAATTGTTAATGTATTGTGAATTCTAAAACTTTTAACGTCATTTTCAAATAATATATATTTTGTTGCTAATTATTGTGATTTATAGTATCTTTTACGTAATTTTTAATAATATATAATATTCCATCAATTCAAATTCATGTGACAATAATAAAATTTCAAGAATCAATTGTTTTTTTTAAAAAAAAGGTGTACCTCTAATATATTTTGTCACGACCCAACCCACCGGGCCATGCGGGCACCAACTCTAACGCCTAAGTAGGAGAACCCTCGATTTCTAAAAGTTCTTAAGACATGCGGAAGATTAAGAAAACTGAAAATAGAAAGAAATTCATGTAGATTTTTATAAATAAAGAGTTTAAAAACAATTCAAAGTGAACTTGTAAAGTAATTAACTTTCTCATGTATCTAGTCTAAACAAGTACAAGAGCTACTAAGATTACACGGTATAACATAATAACAATTGGCGCAACTCCCACCACATGAAAGGAAAAGTAAAAGTTGTTGGAGATTGTCTTCGTCTTCACCTATGAAACATCACTAATCCTACAACCAGACTATGCCAAAAGAGCATAGCAAGAGTAGTATCAGTACAACCACATGTACTGGTAGGCATCATCGGTCAACCTGATACCCACCGCATAATATAAGAAATCGACTAGCAAGAAACATGCAATAAAACTATTCATTCCTCCACCTCTATATTTTTCCTACCCTTACCATTCCCAGATACTTTAATCATACTAGTACACTTGACTCTAACCCCTTACTCGTTCCGTTCTTGATCATAGCTTAACTATTCTGTCTCTCGAAGGACATTCCAGATATAACTACTACCAACCCGGCCAACCACTCACGGCATGCCCTTACTACTTTTACATCATCACTCAACCCTTGAACTCCCTAGTACGTTCTATCAAGGTTTGTTAACTATTTCAATACTAATTTCCTCTTAAGGTAATACTTAACTATTTAACATTTACGACATAACACACCCCAATTCATAACTTTAAGAACACATACCGCTTCTCTAAAGTAACACATAGTAACTCTTGGACCTTGGTCTCCGCTTACCTTATCACATCCCGATTTGGGCCTGACCATTCAAATTTCGTCCATTAAAGAGATATACCCAATTTACCTTACAACATAGCCAAACCACGTATATGTATTGAATGCACTAAACTAGTTATCAACTCGAGAGCAATTTACAATTCCACATTATCATTAACAATTATATAAGAAATATCAGTCATAAGTGGTTCTCTCATGGAACCCAGCTCAAAATGTTAGTGTGCCAGAATGTGACACCCGATTAATACATATATATGTGTTGGTACGTGACACCTGATCACATGTATGCATGTGTGTAGGTACGTGACACCCGATCCAATGTATGTATGTGTGTCGGTACATGACACTCGATCCAATGCATGTAAATGTGTCACTATGTCACACCCGATCCAAATCATTGCAATCACAATCACACCCACAATGAACATACTCATAATCATACAATCAAGTATTAGGTTCATGGCATGTAAATACACATATTTAGTCTTTTCCTTAGGTTCAATTCATACATCTTTAATCACATACATGTATGCATATAACGAAGTCATTAACATGTTTTATATCACACAATCGGAAATCAACCATCACCTAACCCCAGTTCACATGATGAGGCTTCTTCCTACAACATACGTCTGATGTAACACCTATGAATACATGTACAACCATCCCCTTTTCGGTGCACGAAAGCCTACGCATAAATTCTACCATCAATTACCAATATACTACTTAGTGAATCACGAATTTACAACTACTCAGTTAATAAACCTAGCCTACCTGGGCGCCAAGCAGCTGTAGAGAGATTGTAACTCCAATCCAGGCTTCCGACGACGAGACGATCTTGACCGAAAATCCACAAGCTATCGACATTCTTACGCTAGAAATTTCTTTCTCCTTCCTTCCCAAGCCTAGAGCAGCCTTTTGAGGGTTTCTTGGGTGATCCTCGCCTCTTTTTGGTGTTTTAGGAAAAATGAGAAAATAAGACTTTGCGTTATTTAAATTTTGTCCAGTCCATCCCGCTCTGGCACTCGATCACTATCCCGCTGGAGCGTCGCCGCCCTAGCGGCATTTGGCCCGCTCTGACGGGATGGTAGCCCAATTTTTCCCTGACATTTTTCCTTTCCTAAATAACGACAGTTCGAGTTGTTATAATTTTATAGCTAAAATATAATAATGGAGTAATTAAAATCGAAAAAGTTAATTGCCACATGAGAAACGGTGAAGACAATTAAAGAAGAAGCTATGAGGAACAAATAAATAGAGAAAGGAGAATTGTTGAAGTGGGTCCATATGTTAAAAGGAGTTGGATAGTGAATAGAAAATTGAAAAAATGTGGAATAGACGGAAATTAAAATAAATGTCAGATCCTACATGTCAAGTTCCACTATTCACATCCTAATAATAATACACCTCCAAGATCCTACATGTCAATAAAACAGTTCAGTACCACATAATAACGCACTCCAAGATCCTACATGTCAAATTGAAAGCAATAGCCGACTCTTCTATGAAGTAAAAAATAGGCCAAACATATACACAACCCCTCAAACTTGTCCTCATTTTTTATTTTGATACTCTAACTTAGCCTTGTTCCATTTTTTATTTTTAATACTCTCTATTTCACTTTTTGAGTATTATACTATTATTTTTATTATATTGTAATTAACATATTATCTTTCATATAAGGTCATTAATTAAATCCTTAATATTCATAATTTTTAAAAATGTAATATAACATTTTAAATATATATTATTTAATATATACTTTCATTCCAAATTAATAATATTTCAAATATATATTTTAAAATTTTCGTCACTATAAGTGATATATTTGAAATTATTATTAATTTTCAAGAATGCACAAAATTTAATGATAATATGAAAACTTTAATTTTTTTTTAAAAATTATATTATGAAATAAAAAAATAAAAATTTTATATTATGAAATAAGGAAAAGATTTTTTAAAAAAAGTTTCTTCACTTTAAGTGATATATTTGAAATTATTATATATTTTCACTATGAAGATTGAAGAATGCACAAAATTTAAAAGTAAGATAAAAAATATAATTTTTAAAAAAAGAAAGAAATGATTTATATAATGAAATAAGAAAATAAAAATAAAAGAAATAATAATATAACATTGAAAATAAAGCTTTTGTTTAGAGAGTAAAATAGAAAATTGAAAAAATAAAATAAAAAATATTTGAAGAGTAAAAAGCGGATCGCCCAAACTTGATGACAGGTCAACTTAATATCCACGTGAATGTTGTGTGCCCAAACTTGATGACATGTCCACCTAATATTGTTATGGGTCCCGTCCCAGATGATACAATCTGTCTTTTGTGAATATTTGGGTGACTTGCTTGTGGAAAGTGGTTATATATAGAGAGAGATACACACCATCTCTCTTCCTCCATACCTCGACACCTCAATTACCTCTAATTACTTGCAAGTTTTGTTGTATCAAACTTTGCTCTTTTATCAATGGCGGAGGCTATAAATCGCAGAAGCAGTTATGGCCATGGCCGAAATGGGCAGATCAATTTCACAAGTATTACCATTATTAATCATATTCCTCATCAACACCACTACATCTTCATATCCCCTTCTAATTCTTCTTCTTCTTCTCAACGCACAAACATACTAATCGCTTTCATTTTCCCAGCTATGGTTGAGCTTCTCCAACTCAAGTACCAACCAACTAATTCGTCCCCCTTTGAAATCCACCCTATAAAAATGTATTCCTCCGTCGGGAGTTTCCTCATTTATTCTTTCGCCTGCGATGCTCACCTCAAATTAATTTCAACTTCTTCAAATCACTCAAACTATGCTAAAATGGTTGGGGCTATATTTGGTCCTCTCGCATTTGCATCTTACTTATCTCTTCTTTTCCCTCCATTTTCCTCTGTTTTCTACTCACTCTGTATCTTATACTCTGCAACTCAGTTGCTAAACAGAACACTACTCCTCCAACGATTGAACGTGTTTTATCGTAAATTTGTGAATTATTTAAATGAACCAATAGCACATCGAGTGTAATTCAAATCTGGCGAGAGTGGGGTATATGCAGATCATTTATCTTTGCCTTGCGGAGGATAGAGCTAGAGAAACTGTTAAATCATACCACGCGGCACGTGAATATTTTGTAATTTTTTATTTGGCTTGTAATAAGATACAATAAATAGTTAAAGCCTTTCGAATGATTTGGACTGACAGAATCTAAGCTCACATGAGTTGGTCCAACTCATTATCTTAATATTACATTGTACTTCTGTTTTTAGATATCTGAATTTGTTGATGGTTTGTTCACGGAATTTTATAGGAAAAATTATCTAAATCAGATATACTTCACTTTTAAAATATATTATTACTATCTATACTTTTAAAATATTATGTATGTTACCACTATTTGAGAGAAAATATGCTTAGATACATGTATTTTTGCTACTAAATACACAAAAATAGGGAGAGATACATGTATCTAGTATGATTCAAATGTATCCGGAATATGACACGCAAGATGGGAGAAAAGTGAGCGAGATTTACTATCCCAAATACATGCGAATTCACTAGAATACAATATATCTAGAACAAATTACACCTAATTTTAACCATATGTATTCGAGATACATGTTTCAGGAAGTATCAAAAGGCACTAAAATCTAATAAGATACGTAATATTCAAATTAGAATGTATTTAAGTAATTAGTTCCTAAACTAATGGATTTATGTAAGTTGTCCTTTTATATCTAGACATGAAAAGTCAAGTTTCTTTTCTACTATATATTTCTATTTCTATTATATAGAAATGTGATGAGAGGAAGCCAATAAGAAAAATGTTCTCACCTTGAACATTTTTTCTTTCATAAGTAAATTATAAAAATAAATTTTGATGAAATATATATAAAAAATTTAAAATTGTTTATGAATATAATATATTATGTATGTATAATAATAAAATTTATGTATATAACTTGTTGGTTCGGTTCAGTTATTTCTTCGATTTTTTTCGAACAAAACCATGACCAAACCAAATACTATTGGTTCTTAACAATCCAAAACCAAACCAAACCAAAACCCAAATTAAATCGATTCATTTAATCGGTTTGATTTAATTTTTCGATTTGGATCGACTTTTATCCAAACCAAAAACACCCTACATACATGTCTGTTGCAATCATAACCAGAGGCATTTTGGTCTATTAGGTGGTAGTGTTTTGCGGATTCGTCGGCGGTCGGTGTTCTAAATAACCAATAATACACTGCTACTCGTAGAATATTCTACATAGCTTTACTTCGACGGCCTTTATGGTATATTTCTACTCCCATTGTTAAATTTACCTCCTTGCGCTCGGAAAAGCAGCTGGCAATTGTCTTGCCAGCTTGCTTCCGAAGGACTATTTTGATCATTTTAGATTATTTTCTTCATTTTATTCTTTCTTTAAAATATAAAAACTTACCATAATTAACAACTCAGAGGATATATAAAAAAATAATTTAATTGACTCTCCAAATTTCATCAATATTTAGTACCAGATAAATTTGACAGAAAAAATAATCCATATTATTTGAAATATTATAAAAAAGTATTATAAATCACAATAATAAACAATTTAAAAACTTAAATGGTTCTCGAAATTCTATCAATACCACATAAGTTGGGAAGAGAGTAACATATATTATTCCAAAAAAAATCGTCGAATGTATTATAAATCACAATAATTAATAATTTGACATATATACGAGACATACGACAAATTTGGTTGACCTTCAAAATCATATCAGTGTCGCATAAATTGGGATATAGTAAGTAACATATATTGTTTAATAATGACATAAAAAGTATTATAAATTACAATAATTAACAGCTCAAACTTTTAGAAGACATACAAAAACTTTGATTGACTTTTGAATTCTATCAGTGACTCATAAATTGAGATAGAGAGATTAATATATATTATTTGAAAATTACGTAAAAGAAATATAAATCACTCTAACTAATAACTTAAAATATCTACAAAAAATAGACATATTAAAAATATGACTAACCCTCTAAATTTATGTTACATAAAGTTAAATTGTTACTTAATACAAAATAAATCATTTTTTGAAACTTATTGAAAAGAAAAGTGAATCATATAAAGCTATATTAGAACAAATTCTAATATTATGTAGTCTAGTCTAAAAGCAAAACGGAAAGCATTGTATCGATGTATAATAATATCCTTGTGATTTTGACTATGTTTCACCGAACAATATGAAACCAATTTTGTGAAACTGGATCATTAGAAGACTAGTCATCGTTCTCCCTACTAGTTATAGACTTTTGGACAAGAATGAATAATTTAAGAGGGATAGGTAAAATAAAAAGATCAATATTATAATTTTAACAGATTAAGTCATTAAAATGATGATTTAAATAAATATTCTTTTTATTTCTTACAATTTTGATTTCAAATAAAAGCTTCATGTTAATAAATTTAATGAAAAATATTAAATAGGTTGGATGATTTTGTAGGTAAAATATCCATAATTGAGTGACTTCGAAGATATTGAAAAAAGTTGAATGATTTTGTAAGAGAAGAATCCATGTCTCATAGTTGAATGACTTTATAAGAGAAAAACTCATAGTTGAGTGACTTTTGAGGTTATAAAAGAAATTAAGTGATAGTATATATACTATTAATAAAATCTCATGTATTGATAAATTTAAAAAGATTTTTTTGTATAGAAAAAATATTTTTTTTATCTCATTTTATATAGTGATCGTTGTAATAATTGATAAAGGAAATAATGTTTAGTTAATTGTAGCATCATTTTTTATGTGGATATCTATTTTGTTGCCCCATTTATATTCTGATGATTATCATGAACCAACATTATTATTCTTATATTTACTTTTTTTATTCACGTTTCACTATTTTTACACTCTCATTATTGAATATTCAAAAATCATTCAAACGGTCAAACTTTCTACATTATGCAAAATTTATTGTTGTGTGTTTATTTAAAAAATCAAATTTGTTTTTTGTTGTCTTCAAATTTCAAGCACAAAAAATAAACAACACTATTTTATATCATTATATCGACTTATCAATTTCAGCGCAAATTTCGATATCATAATATAAACTTTTCAAAATTTTGAGTTAGGATTTATTATTCTCACCTTATATTAGTATATATTTTTCAATGAATAATTTCATTATTTACATTCTTACAAAATAATGTTCGCATATATCATATCTCTCTAAACCTCATTTGTAGGGTTGCACCAAGTATGTAATAATTATTCAATTTATATATGTCAGCTAAAAATAATAAGGCATATTCTCTATAAAGTTTAGCTTTAGATCATCTCCAACCCCTCTCTATTTTACTCTCCACTCTCTGTATTTGGAGAGTAAAATAGATAATGCCCTCTTCAATCCCTCTCTATTTGTCCCTTTACAATCCAATTATAGAGAGTTGAATAGTAATACTACTATTCATACTTCTCTATTTCACTTTTTGAGTATTATACTATTATTTTTATTATTTTGTAATTAACATATTATCTTTCATATAAGGTCATTAATTAAATCCTTAATATTCATAATTTTTTAAATGTAATATAACATTTTAAAAATATATTATTTAATATATACTTTCATTCCAAATTAATAATATTTCAAATATATATTTTAAAATTTTCGTCACTATAAGTGATATATTTGAAATTATTATTAATTTTCACTATGAAGAATGCACAAAATTTAAATGATACTATGAAAACTTTAATTTAAAAAAAAAAGAATTTATATTATGAAATAAGAAAATAAAAAATTTATATTATGAAATAAGGAAAACAATTTTTAAAAAAAGTTTCTTCACTTTAAGTGATATATTTGAAATTATTATATATTTTCACTATGAAGATTGAAGAATGCACAAAATTTAAATGATAAGATGAAAAATATAATTTTTAAAAAAAGAAAAAAATGATTTATATAATGAAATAAGAAAATAAAAATAAAAGAAATAATAATATAACATTATAAATAAAGTTTTTGTTTAGAGAGTAAAATAGAAAATTGAAAAAATAAAATAAAAAATATTTGAACAGTAAAATAGAGGATCCCCAAACTTGATGACATGTCCACTTAATATCCAAGTCAATATTGTGCCCAAACGTGATGACATGTCCACTTAATATCCAAGTCAATATTGTTATGGGTCCCGTCGCAGATGATACAATCTGTCTTTGTGAATATTTGGGTGATTTGCATGTGGAAAGTGGTTCTATATAGAGAGAGATACACACTATCTCTCTTCCTCCATACCTCGCCACCTCTAATTACTTGCAAGTTTTGTTGTATCAAACTTTGCTCTTTTATCAATGGCGGAGGCTATAAATCGCAGAAGCAGTTATGGCCATGGCCGAAATGGGCAGATCAATTTCACAAGTATTACCATTATTAATCATATTCCTCATCAACACCACTACATCTTCATATCCCCGTCTTCTTCTTCTCAACGCACAGACATACTAATCGCTTTCATTTTCCCAGCTATGGTTGAGCTTCTCCAAATCAAGTACCAACCAACTAATTCGTCCCCCTTTGAAATCCACCCTATAAAAATGTATTCCTCCGTCGGGAGTTTCCTCATTTATTCTTTCGCCTACGATGCTCACCTCAAATTAATTTCAACTTCTTCAAATCACTCAAACTATGCTAAAATGGTTGGGGCTATATTTGGTCCTCTTGCATTTGCATCTTACTTATCTCTTCTTTTCCCTCCATTTTCCTCTGTTTTCTACTCACTCTCTATCTTATACTCTGCAACTCAGTTGCTAAACAGAACACAAATCCTCCAACGACTGAACGTGTTTTATCGTAAATTTGTGAATTATTTAAATGAACCAATAGCACATCGAGTGTAATTCAAATGTGGCGAGGATGATGTATATGCAGATCATTTATCTTTGCCTTGCGGAGGATAGAGGTAGAGAAACTGTTAAAATCATACTTGGTCAATTTAGTAACTACTATATTACGCACGCGGCACGTGAATATTTTGTAATTTTTTATTTGGCTTGTAATAATATAGTAATATATAGTTAAAGTCATCGAATGATTGGGAACCTATGGTTTGAGCTAGATTTGGACTGACAAAATCTAAGCTCACATGAGTTGGTCCAACTCATTATCTTAATATTACATTGTACTTCTGTTTTTAGATTATCTGAATTTGTTGATGGTTTGTTCAGGGAATTTTATAGGAAAATTACCTAAATCAGATATACTTCACTTTTTAAATATATTATTACTATCTATACTTTTAAAATATGCCATGTGTTACCACTAATTGAGAGATTCCTACCATAAATATTGAAGAAAATATGCTTAGATACATGTATTTTTGCTACCAAATACACAAAAATAAGGAGAGAGGCGAGCAAGATTCATATGTATCTCAGATATATGTTAATCACACCAGATATATACAGATACATGTACCTAGTGTGATTCACATGTATCCGGAATATGACGCGCAAGATGGGAGAGAGGTGAGCGAAATTGTTAACTATCCTAAATTCATATGAATTCACTTGGAAACAATGTATTTAGAACAAATTATACCTAATTTTAACCCTATGTATCCGAGATACATGTATCTGAAGGCACCAAAATCCAGTAAGATATGTAATATTGCAATCTAGAGTGTATCTAAGTAATTATCTCCTAAACTAGTGATATTTATGTAAGTTGTTCTTTTATATTCAGATACGAAAAATGAATTTTATTAGTACTAGTATATATATACTTGGGATCACACAAAATCTGCACTAAAACAACTAAAGACATTATGATCATTCTGATTTCACACGAAAATACACAAGAAGACAGATATTTTCTCTGCTCCAAACAGAAGAGACTGAATTTGAAATAACTTGTAGTAAAATTTCTATGATCAGCTTTCCACGTGTGCGAGCATCAGCAGTCTGCTGATCAAATTTCAAGTTCGAGGCGATGAGATAGTACTCACCTATGATACATATGTAACTTTTAAGCGCTCTTCCAAATATTCTCCCGCGCGAATTGGAGGAAATCTGTGGAAAATGATCAACTTCAGATTATCTCCATAGTACTATGATAATAATAAGAAATTATCATTGTCACAATTAAAAGCATCAGGGCCCTACGATATATTTATCTTGATTGGTTTCTTTATGAGAATTCAAGTAACCGATCCTCTTAGAACAAGTCAATCCATCTATGAGTTCGTGCCCCTACGAACTCTTTACTTATTTATCTTTTTCAGAATATAAAGTCCACCTCCCACCATTCTTCCTCTTAGTTTGGGGAGGACCAGAAGTGAATTTGACATCCCAAATGCTATAGAACGAAAAGGTCTATCATCACATTATGGGACCTGAAACTGGTATTTTTTGCAATGAATGCTTGAAAGCATTCAAAATACTCAAATCTAAGTTTGGTATGCCGATTTGATGAGTCAGCAATGACTAAAATGTGGAACACCATATAGGATATGATGAAGGAAATAGGGTGGCTGTGAGGAGGGAATAGATAGGCGAAACCTGAGGGCAGAAGGGTAAGGGTGGAGGCCGGGGAAGAAAAAGAATATTGTTAATTGCCTTGGCCTAGGGAGGTAAGCTGAGGAGGGGATGGTGAGGGATGAAGGGAAGTATTGGAGATTGAGGAAGGTGGAAGGGGGAATAAGGGATAGGCAACAAGGGATGAGGAGATGAGAGCTCATGGTAAAGGTTGATGGTAGAACGGCATATTGTAGTCCAGCTCTAATTGCACCCTTTTTACTGGAATGGCAACTCCAGCGAAGGAAAAAAATAAATACGTAGCATTTTTAATAGAATAGTATCAACTACTGAATCAAAATTATGAAGGAATCAAGAAATACCAAACATGAGAATATATACCAGAACAAAACACCAGAAATACCTTTCCGTTGTGGGATCATACATTTGCATCAAGTAGGCCATAAGGGAAAGACCTAAATTTTGGAGCAATTTTTTTTTGGAAAAGACGTAATTTCAAGATGGTATATTCTTTTTGCAACTTCAACATCCAATGAACAATAAGATCAACACCACGAGATGTTAAATAGAGAGATTAAAGCTTTGACCAAGGTCATCAACATATTTTCAAAATGCAGAATCCAGCTCAAGACTAGTACAAAATTTTGCAAGTACCTGGGAGGAGATGAATCACTACAGCAGCTCTTCAAGCATTCCACCACACAATCTGGATTTGGATCCAAAAAGAAAGCCATCTACATGTTGCAACCGATATTTTGTTAGCATATGTTGCATCGTTCTAATGGCAGAGGAATGAAGAGTTGAGAGTATATTTAGAATCTCACTAATTGTTCATACACTATCAGCTAGCATTTAGCACGAAATGAGATATATTGCATGATGCCAATCCATAAATACAACAGAATAATAAAAAAATACATTCTTTTAATTGAAACAATTCACTTTACAAGATTGTCTTACAAATTACTCCCTCCGTCCACAATTGTTTGTCAAGGTAAGGTCATGCACACCCCTCAAGGAAAATTTAATACAAGGTGTAATTTGACTAATATAACCCTACTATACCAAGAATACCAAAAGTCCACATAACTTTTCAATTGAACTACACTATCATTAAGGGCAGAATTGGAAAAAAGTGACTAATTATTTCTTGATTATTTAAATTGACAATTAATCTTGGACATCTATTTTTAGTATACCTGCCAAATAATTGTGGACGGAGGGAGTACTTTTTAGGATATCTTATGTTAGAATATCAAAAAAAGGATTCGCTCATTCTTTCACAATGCCTACAGCTCTTGGTTAGTTGGTTATGAACATGTTGTACTCTACACCATTATTTAGACCATAACAAACAGTTTCCTCTTACAATTAGAGATTCAAAAGGTTTCAATAGTAATTTCAGAACTCATATTACCACATGCTCTAGTAACTAATATTGCCTAATTAAATGACATATTGGTTAGATTGATGAGAGTACGTGAAAATTTTCAAATAATTGAAGAGAGACAAACCGAGAGAAGAGCATTTGGAAAGTGCTCAAGGACAAGAGAGGAGACTGAGTTGGACTCACATAAAGAATTTATTTAAAAAGTTGTCTGAATTGTTATCCTTGAAACTTCGCCAAATAGTGCGAGAACTCTGAAATTCACTAGGCCACGCACCAACCAGGGTTAGTAATAAGCAAATAGGTGTCCATCTGAAAGTTGTGATCAGAAAGTGGCCACAAATTACACACTCACCGGTGTGTGAGGAATGTGATGCTAGGCCCAAAGGCTCCTGGAGGCTCTAACAACAGTGCAATTTCTTGTGTAATGTCCCGCATGAGGATTTGGAGCCTTGTGGTGTGCTGGTTTATGGGCAGTCACCAGAAATTTCCAGTGACCTCAAAATAGCGCAGGGATGAATTTTTTTTCCTCCTATATAGCTGGTGATTGCACAATGAGGACTTGCGGGATTATTTCTCACAGATCATCTGATATCGTGTGAGAATATTAGAGAGATTGGGAAAATGTATCAAAACCAAATGTCTTATGTTAAAAAAATACTCTCTATAATGTACACAATGTATTCCACTGATTCGTTCACTAATACATATATATGTATAATGACCAAGATTAATCTAATTAATCTGACATATCAAAACATTTGAAAGATGTTCATACACACAAAACTACGCCAATCAGAAGTTCCAAGCTTAAATTTTACCTTGATTGAGATCTTTCAACTAATTCTCTGCTTTCATATACCGATAATAACATAACATGGCATTCACACGGACTCTATGCAATGGCATATACAAGATTTTTGTATAGGGTGTTGTCAAATTCTACCATGAAACGAATCAAGTGAGTTACGCTGCCTCCCTATAAAGGGAAGATTTGTGTGTAAACACACCCATTCTATGTTCAGAGTTGCAGTGCTACACACCATACACAGTGCAATACATATATATATTAATCACTAGCAAAGTTGATAGATGAATATCCCAAACATGTCAGAATAAGGGCCGAGTTAGTCAAATTATATATTAATTGCCCCTACATTGATCTTAATAAGTAAAACATAGACTTTGAGAGGAAAAAGGATTTAAACATATGATGAAATTTTGATTACCGAATAACGCTCTTGCCCTGTTGGCATAACTCGATGCAATGTAGACCTACAAAATGTATGCAAAGCATCAGAAGAAGAATACAAAACATATTGCGTTTTGTTACTACTGAATTTGGTAAAATAAGCTTTCAACACAAAAGCAGGCAATATGAAGAATACATCTGCTAATCCCAGGGAAGGATTATCATGTATTAGATATAAAAAAGGACAGAAAGTTTGTACTACCGAAATAAGCAGTTTGTCCACCTCTCCATCATATCTCCAATGTTAACTATGAAAGCCCTGCAGAACAAGAATGGAAAAGAAATTTTCAGTAGTTATGAAATGATTCTACTTCGGGCAACCGTGTATGGCTCATTATACTACATACTCAAGCCAAGAGGCAGATTAAATATTGAATAGAGTATATGGGAATGGTGGCAATATGATATAGAAAAATACTACCCGACACATTCATGATTTGATACTTGAAACAGCTTGGCCCATTATTAAAGCAACTTTCAAAACCTTATCCATAAAAGGGAAAAAGGGTATATAGACCAACTCAAGGAGAGCAAAAAGACTACACTTAAAAGAAAAAAGCTCTACCGCTAATATGCCTTTGGAAACATTTTAAAGCAGTTATGTTTGAATAAAAATGATACGAGAAGTTTTGACACTTTCGCCTTCTACTCCGACCATTAGCAGTTATAGACTGACCTACCCACTGAGGTGATGCACATCTTCCCATATCTGAGGTCGGTTGAATTTCTCCCGGCAAACCTGTTAGCTCTAGAACCAATTAATATAAGCATTCATGAGAATCACAGATTTTGATAAACGAAAATATATTTCACATCAGACGTGCCTGAAGTCCACCAACACCATCTGTAGCTAGAAGAGTTAGCATCCCATAGTCTGAATGAGCAGAAGCACCATACACCACTTGTTCAGATAACTGCAACTTGCCTATAGAAAGTTTACATAACGCATTTTATTTAATGATCAAGCAGGAAGCTCACTGTTCAATGTGAATGATTTAAATCAGTTTGCCAAGCACATCGTACCATATTAGTTAAAGGACATACAAGTATTGCATCAGGTGCAGTTATAAAGCATGGAGACATTGACTATGTGAAAAAGAGTGTTCCATTACTATGTCAGTTTTTTAATTCACAATGCTTCGTCAACAAAATACGCGTAACCCAAAGAAAGAAAACTAATAGCATAGAAACTGCTATCCACCCTGAAAAAATTGTCTTTGCAGATTCACAAGCATCAATCAACAAATATGTCTCCCCTTTTTCCTCCCATTTCATATCATCTTGAGGTCCTGATCACGATTTTTTTTTAAAAAAAAATAGGAAAATAAAAAGTCAAAAAGAAAGATGTCATTTATGGAACTAGTACCTGGATAATGTAACAGACGAAGGAATCCATTTGGTGAATCACATGCCCCTGCTTTATGAAAAAAGTCCTCGTCTAAATCCAATGCCAAAGCAATCAGTGAAATTAGTCTTATACCTGCATCCCTGAGACAATAAAGTCAAATCAAGTAACTTAGTCATATGCAGAACACTCAGCTGCTAGCAGAAAGATGAAGATCAGTGATAATATGCATCTTGGACAATTAGAACTTTATTTCTTTTTTTTTTTTTGTAACTGAAGTCCGGCTAGCTTGCGTAGACCTCGACTAATTCCATAGGATACCTGCTACCTTCTACCAGCACAAGGTACCAGGTAACACTGTCCACCAAATTATGGACATATGGGGGAAAATCACCTAGTGTTTATTCCGGGATTTGAAATTGAAACCTCATAGTTCTCAACTCACTTCATTGACTATTAGGCCACACCCTTGGCTGCTGAGTGATTTGAACTTTCAACAACATCACATAGCTTTCAGTTACAAAAAATTATGAGCATAGGGAGCTAAGTGATATGAAATACCGATAGGGGTTGAAGTTAGAGTTGTTTATACCATGATAAAGTTTCAGGAATAAAGAAATCTAAAATCTCTTTCAGAATATATATATATCAAAGTGATACTCACAAGACTCTTCTATGGTAATCCTCCATGGTTGATCTCCAACTTGGCAGAACTTCTAAACATCCCAAATGGAAGAAAACATCAAAGAGTCACCACACATGTTTTCTGGAGAAATGTGCTTCAAACAAGGATTATGTCTAGAAGCATATGTGAAATGATGCACGAATAAACAAAAGGGAGCATTTGCTGGTAAAAATCTATGTTTCTTGTTACAGGGAAGTTATTCACCACAATAAAGACGAACAAACCCCAAGAGCCAAAGTATATTAAGGACAAGATAACAATGTAAGCTCAAATAAACATGTAGAGAATACCTTCTGCCGGCCACTGATTCAAGTTACTAACAACACTCTTTCCTTCCAGAGAACCAATGTAGAAGCTTTCTTTTGAGTCACCTACACTCCAATGATGAACTGATTAACTCAAGATCAATTTAAGCTACCTTCTGTATTATTATCTCCAAATGCAAATCAACTCGAAACTGTAACCAATAAAAGTGTACTAAAGAAAAGTTGACAGCAAGGGATAATCTATACACAAAAGCATTCTCCTATGCAATGAGTTAATTCTTTTGGTAAACAAGTCCTTGCACATGACCAACGTAGCTTAATCTACACTTATGCCTAACACTAAATTAACTGATTTACCACATGGTCGAGGCCAACTCAACCAAAATGTTTTAACCATGTTGTTTCAATGAAATCCATGTAATTTCAGCAGCAAAATTAAAAGTTCTAAAATATGTAAGTAAGAAACCACTTATTTTCCCAACAAAAAAAAACACTTTCCTCCATACCAAACACACCTTTAATAAGATGATTTATAACCACTCAAAATGTCTATATCTAGTACTACTGGACCACGAGTTTCAGAAGTCTTTTTATTTTTCTTAAACTCTGTGTCTCGTTAAATAAACGAGAGAAAAAAAAATTACCTTGGGAAGTAGAAGAGGTATCAAGTTTCTCAGCATAAAGGGGAGTATAACCTCTGTGGTTCCTTCGTACCAGTTTCATCTTGTCTTCAAGGGGCAGTGAGAAAAACTTTTTGTTCTGTTCAAGCACTTTCTTAAATAACCTTTCATCTACTCCATGGTTTATTAGGTAAAAGAAACCAACATCTACACATGCCTACACCAAAATTCACAGTGAATATATGTATAGTATACCTCTGGCCTTGCAATAAAAAATTGAGATAATGAAAGAAGAAACCTGACGAATTGCTCGAGCGGTGGAAATAGGATCAGGGGAAGTAAGGTCGATTATGGGAAGTTGAATGGATTCTCTCATCATAACTCTATGCTTTTCTTTGAAATTGAGCACGAAAATTATGCAGGGAACCAATTGACGATTGATTAATTGCTCTTTAATTTAAAAAGAGAGAAATATCCAAAAACACCTTAAATTTCTACTTCTACCTGAATTATAATTTATAGTCTTAAAAATATCTCATACACCCAATCTGGCCACAAAACTCATAAGTGAAATATATTTCTACATTCTTATGGCTGTTTTCAAACACTTATTTCAACTTTTTATGAAGAGTCGATACTCCTGCGAATTTGAGACCACATATTTTGTTACGTGACAAATTAAAGTGTATCTAAATATAATTAGTCTAGTGCAAACTTTATTAAAACTGTCAATAATTCAAAAATAAAATTAATAATTTTTGTCAAATTCAAAGGTATTTTCAATATTTCTTCCTTTAAAAAATGTTAATGTCCCACAATTATTATGAGAATGAATTGTCATTTGTCGTTGTAGAATAGATGAATTTGTATTTCTTCAAATATGATACACAACTAAGTAAAAAAAGGACCTCTCTTTTCAAGTTGTTGTTAACTGATTGGACATTTTGCTTTTGAAAATTAGGGAGGATTTTTGTGACATTACGTGAAAATACTAGAAGCATGCATATCAAATGAAAGAATTAAGGGATAATTAGAGTAGATATTCGGATTTTTTATTTTTTTATAAATAACATATCAGATAATTTTGTTCATCAAAACTAAAATAAATCATAAGTAAAATTTATTCATGTATGTTTTAATGAAATTTTAAATCATATATAAAAGAGAACTTTAGGCCCGCCTAGTGGCACCACCACAAACCATGATTCCCTTTTAATTTATTTATTTATTTCCAAAATTTGTCTTCCCTTTCATGAAAAGTTGTGACTTTTATGAAAAATTGCGACTTTTATGAAGAGTTGCGACTTTTATGAAATGTTGTGATTTTTATGAAAGGTTGTGACTTTTCCAAAGAGTTGTGACCTTTCCGATTAGGCACAATAAACATTTATTCACACTACCCTTTGTTGTCTATAAATAGAGGGATTTCCTCTCATTTTAAAACAACGAAAATTTTGAACTTCTTCTTCTGCACAATTAAATATTTGTGTACTTTGTTCCTGTTGAGTGACTCACTGATACCATTGTTTTTGTACCAATACATTGGTGAATAGAATCGTTCTATCCTGAGAGGATCTATTCTTTTAAACCTCGGGTACTAGAGGGTAATAATTTCCTTAAGGGGACAATGTGCATTCAGTGGGCTCGATTTTTTCCTTTCAGTTTCATTCTATTGTTACAGATCGTGGTATGTTTTTTACAGTCATTAATTTATGCTTATGTTATTGATTGTTGTTTTTGAGTACATGTTTTAAACTTTGTTGTTTATGTTTATGCTTCTGATCATTATGTTGAAGTAAAGATAAGTGAATCAACAGTTTGATGTAATCATTAGACAATTGGTGTAATGTAGATTAGAATTCTTAAACTTGTAAAATAAATGACTTTGATCTTTATAGAGTTTTCAGTGGCTAAAAGATCCGTGGAATGTCCAAGAAGGGACTTTTGAGTGTTCAGAAGTTATGGTGGTTCCACACTACCTTGGAGTTTTAGTTATTCAACTTTCTATCTTATCGAGGCATTCAATCGATTAGTGACATCCAAAAAATAAAGGAATGTAGTGGGATGGTAAATATTGTACTCAACCTTAATCAAAAGTGTGGAGTTCAAATGTTGGATTGGAGTCAATCAATTACCCCTCAAAGTAGGATGAATCCATATTAATCAAATATTAAAGAAATAATTATCTCCTTATAAACATTAGATTAAAAGTCGCAAAAAAAAAAAGTTTTAAGCATATTGATCAAAACATAAACTACAAAATATGTCTTTTGGCTGTCAAAGTAGTTTCATCGACTGCGAATGATTTTGAATAAGGTACTTGCCAAGATATCATTTAATCCAAATTATTTGAGCAACACACGTTATTTCATTAAACTCCAACAGATGTGTTTTTAAATTTTAATTAACTTATCAAGTACACAACTAATTATATAAGATGTATAATATTTAGGTTCTGTATGTAGAGGCCTTGAATAGAAAAAAAAAAACTCTCGCAATTGATGAATAAAATGTTTGTACCACTTTTTGAAAATACAAATATAGACAATTACACGTTTTCTAAAGACTTTGGTGATGAATAACTACAGTAAAATAAAGAATTAATAACAAAATGCATAAACACTTAGAATCAAATCTTTTTGATTTTAAGATTAAAAAAAAAATCATTTCATCTTTGAATAAAATATTCTTGACAATATATCGTAGGGTTGTACCCACTCAAAAACACTTATATTATCAAATGTTCAGAAGTAGATTATTGACGTAGTTCACCACTGCGCGAAGCGAGGACAATTTACCTAGTTAAAAATAATTTTATAAAAAAAATAAATTATTCACGCATTTGATTAGAAAAGGAGAATATTTTTTTTATAATATGTTTTATTTGAAACTCTTAAATAGGAAATGAACAAAATTACTTAATGAGATGATTAAATCTTTTACATGTTTGGCATAACACACTTACTACATATAATAATGTTATCCTTACATCTTTATAAGATATATTTAAACCTCTTAAACAATGAAAATACTACACAAATGAAATTTCATTTAACCAAGTAAAATTAAGATAATTTTGAAATAGTAAAAATAAATTTAGGATAATTTCAAATTTGCCAATGCTATTGGCGATTCCCTTTTGCCATTGCAGGCGATTCTTCACTCACTATAATTTCAGATTTGCGATAGGCAATCTGGGGTTCGATAGTAGGTTCTCTTTTTCAGATGCTCTTCAATAAAAAGCTTTTATTGTTGAAAATTAGACTCAAAGAACTTAAAATTTGATATATAGCACACACAGCACACTATACTCTTTTTATATCGAGAGTTATGTTTTATTTTAAATTGATCTTTGTGCTTACACACCTCGCACACTTATTATCACACTCAAGTTAATATTGTAATAGTATGTAACCTCTTTGGTTCTCTCAACGTGCAGAATGATATTTTGAACCTTATAAGACACTTTTTCAAAATGAAATTGGGAGTAGCGAGAATGGGTGAAGGAATTACAAGGTGGGATATCAAACACTCACCAACAAGACAACAATTCAGGTAGTCGACCAACTAGACAAAAGTTTAGCTAGTCAATCAACTGACCTACTAAAATTCTCCACCCTATATAAGTTATTACTGTCCTCAACACAACTTTGCGCCCAATCACTAATACACCATCACAAGTTCCTATAATTTTTCACAACAGGAGGCATCTCTAACTAGTTATATAGCAATGTGCAAAAAAATAGTTAAAAACAGGGGTACTTGTTAAATGTTTAAGGCTACATTTTTTTTGTATGAAATCTTGGAACAGTATAAATATATAAGACGAAGCTGATTGTGTGTTGTAAGTTGCTGAGAAGTGTAACAACGTCGTTGTATAAGAAAAATCACTCCACCTGCTAGTGTTCATTGGCCTGAAAACAGAAATGTGAAGAGCACTCAAATTGGTTCGTTATAAACTAAAGCTGCAGAAACAGTTACATGTAAATGAAGGGAAGAATGGAAATTGATGTGATCAGTTGGACATTCATCAACGTATTACAGAAACATGCTGAATCCTAAATCATGGTTAAACACCAAACAGATACGCCACTACAGCAGTTTAGGAAAGTCCGCAAAAAGCACTTTAAAATTTCTCATTTTTCACACCTTTAAAGGAGTTTGATTTCTGAATTGAAGCTCTAAATAAACCAAATCAAACACAAGATATACCTTAGACATAATGTCCTTCCTTTCACTAATGTAGTAAAGGAGAGACAAGGAGGTTCAGGGGGATGGCATGCAAAAAGAGCATGGTTTGGTTTTTGAAAGGCGACAACAGATTAGCATTCACAGGTATAAATGTCGAACATACCATAGTTTTGATGCACCTTTGTGAATTTGTGGATGGCTTTTATGAGGGAACCAAACTCCATGGACTTTAAGGTTCCCATATGTCTGCAGCCAAAAATGAATAATTTCAGATCCAAAACCCTTTTGAAACATGTATGAAAAATAGTGCATACTCAAGAAACATTAGCAAATTTCCAACCAAGATTCTACCTCAAGGAAAATATGGAAAAAAATTCAAATAAGGGCCAACTTTTAACTAGGTTTGTGAAATTGAGAGCATCTTGTACCCTCCCTATCTGATTTGTTGATTACTGATTCCGGATAACCAACAACAAGAAATTCATAAATACAAGCTACAGATGCATGTGTGCTGTCATAATGTAACTGTTTGAGACTATACCGCGGTGGCAGTACCTTCAAAGAATCAAAGCAAATGAGGATGGAAATAAAACATAATTTCCAAACCTAAAAACATTATCTGGAGAGTCTCTCGTGCCAGAGATGAGCAAAAAATGTCAAGTGTTTCTGCATGAATGTACTTACACGATCTCAGTGTACCGGATTCTCCATGCTGGAAAACCCATGTGACATCTCACAGGACCATAAACGAATAAAAGATCAGGCTCTGGTCCCCCAAAACCTGTAGGTTTGATAATTTATCACGTTTATAGAAAGCCACCATTCAAGCAAAGATGAAAAATTCATATTGATGAATACATCAGGCAAACAGGGGGGAGGAAGATTAATCAACAGACCTACAGCTTGTAGCGCCTCAGACATGTCAGACTCTGTAAAATTCGGCTTTTCTGGTTTTGTGCTAGCATAATGCTTGGCAAAGAGTAAATTAGCTGCTTTGGCTACTGCAGGTTTTGAATCAGCAAAAGAGACAAACTCCAGGTCTACATGCTTCTGGCACAGAAGGGTATCGGCAAAGGAAACAAACTTAAGTCATTAGTGACATATTATGTAAATTTACTTTAAACTGAGACCTTAATGACATTTGCAGTATAGCATATAAACTTAATTTTAACAATATTGGCTCTATGTCACTTCCCATCCACCCCCTAACCCCAATATAACCAAAAAGGGGAAGGAAATAGCGTAAAAGTTATATAGAGAATCTGAACTTATTTTATTTATCATTTCTCATTCTTCTTCAAGACCCAGGTTCATAGTCATTAGTCATTACAATTGTAAAATAACACCGGGACAATTCAAGAGTTCAAATTGGCATCATTCTCTAAAAAGAAGAGAAAATGTAATTCAAAAGAAAGAATCGGTAACTGTCCTAGGCGCGTCTGAAAATAAGACTTAACAGACACCCTATCACTAGAGAAGATAAAATATACTAAATGAGTGGAAAGGGTTTTGAAGGTCTTTGTTTTTTCTCTGCCCCTACTATTATACATGATAATGAAAATTACTAGTGATAAAATCTTCAGAGTAGGTTATTATCATTGGACTAGATAGAGACATCTTTGAAATTAATATATCCTGGATCCAGAAAATGTATAAAATATGTCATTGTCCAGGTGAAAAAAATGTACACTGACCCCTATCCTGAATTCCTTTGTGCTTTCCGAGAGTCAACAGTCTAATATTCTGAAATGAGAAAATGTTAACTCACAGTATTGTTTATATAGTTTTTCAATCTCTAACTTCTCAAATGACGAGCTGTCAAATTATTTGCCAAATTCAAGGACATCATGGGAGTAATCTACTATCTTCCATTAATCAGATTCCTTACATTCCTTACATCTTTTTCAGCATAACTCAAGCTAGAGCGCATGTCACATAGATTTGCAGGTGGTACTGTCAGGATTTGATTCCCAACAAGAATGATGCTTCACGTGAATAGACCAGGACTTAAATTTTTTAATGAAGATAAAGGTAATGTGTACTGAAATGCAAGAAGTAACAGAAACATAAGTCTAAAACTAGCCAGGAACTTGACGATACCTCACCCAAAGTTCCATGATCCGATCCTTCTACAATGGCTTTCTGGGACTTGTTCAATCCTTCTATAATAGCTGTCTGGGACTTTTTCAGCACTCCTACAATAAGCAATGGCTGTGGGAATCATATTTTTTAGCAAAGTCTTGTAGATGCATCAGAAAGCACATGAACAAGCTGGTAATTAATTTTTTGACGACCTTACCTTCTCTATCATAGAGACAGATGCTTTTTACACCAATAGACGCAAGCCAACACAATAATTCAAGAACTTTTGAAGTTTCACAAGCTTCTTCACTGTCAATCACAACAGCCAGATAGCGCACTTTACTAATGTTAACGGAATTGTAACTCTTTAGCAGCCCACTAGAAATAAGGGTATTCTCAACCATACGAGCTATGCCTAATACAGAGTACCAAACATTGATGATCAAGTGTAAGATGAGCCAGACCAAATGAAGCAAAAGGTTACCACACTGAAAAGAAGTCCAAAACCAAAAGTGAGCTAATATAGTGATATCAAGAAAAAATGAACAGCATGCTTTTAACAAAAAGAAATCTTTGAACTACAATTTCCCTACAGCTGATAGCATAATCACCCAAAGAGGTTAAGAGCGTGACTGAGGAAAGGGACTACTACTTTAGCAATATTGTTTTTTAAATTAAAGAGCTCCGGTGTATTATATATAACTTCCACAGCAACCATAGGTGGGCAGTGTTGAGTCCTTAGTAAGTGAATTAAATTCAGCCACAATTTGATGCCGTTGATATATTCGTGAATCACATATTTCATGTTTTACTGCTTAATCTCAACGAACATGAATGCGCTACTTTGTAAAACAAGGAACTGGTTTAGTTTTTTTTATCTGAAACAAACAAGGAACTGGTTTAGTTTTTTTTATCTGAAACAAACAAGGAATAGGTTTAGTGTGACCAAGACCCAAAAACTAAACTCAATCTGAAGCTCAACGGTTAGCTCTTGCTAGATAACGTAGGATGTCAAATCATTTTTTTACAACCACAAACCTAATCAAAATTTCACAATGTAGTTCATTTGTTGATGATCCATAGGAAGCACTACATACTTTTGAATGTATACAATTTAGCCTTTGAAATGTCTAGTTTTTTTGAAATAGATCCTTTGAAATGTCTAGTTCTTTCAAGATTCTTTATACTTAATTGAGCTAGAACAAAATATATGTATCTACTTATATATAACTTATAAGAGATTTAACACAACTACCATAGAAAGGGAATTGACTTCGAGACAGAGATCCCGAAGGGGTGGCCCAATGGTTTGGGCTTGGGACTTCCATGTTGGAGGTCTCAAGTTCGAAACCCCTTGCCAGCGAAAGCAAGGGGTTTGCCTTCTGGATCGAGCTAGTCGCACCGGGCTTGCCTAGTGCGGGTTACCTCTCCTATATGGTTTGTGAGCTATTGCATAGGAGTGGAGGTTTTACCCTGTGCGCACCCAAAGAGTAGTGGCTGCGAGTTTCCCTTGTCATCAAAAAAAAAAAAAAATTAACAAGACAGAGGAATTGTAGAATTATTCTCCATTAGGGGTGGGCATTCGGTTCTTCGGTTCGGTTTTATCAAACTTCGGTTCGGTTTTTTCTACTTCAGTTCAGTTTAATTCGGTGTTGTTAAATCGGTTTTTCGGTGTGAATGAAAAATAAAATAAGGATAAAATATAAGATACTTAGAAATTTAAAACTATATTAAGGAGTGATGTATATAACCGTGGAACACTTATTGTGCTAACTAAAAGACTATATTTGTCTTTATCAAGAACATTGTGCCTCCAACTATTTCTCGAGAAAAACAAGTACGAAGACGGTTCCTTTACATAATGTACATTGGTAGAAATATGTTTGAGTTTCTCTTGGAAATTAATATTTGAAGTTAACTATTGAATTGTACATTTGTTGTTACATTGATTTGTTCATGAATGATTTAATTGTTAGTTGAATTTTTAATTTTTAGTTAAGACAATGACCATATATATATAAAAAAAAATATATATATATATATATATATATATATTTATTTAAAAATAAAAGTTCGGTTCTTCGGTGCACCGTAGTTTTGAGACCCTTACACCGAACACTGAACCGAAGAACCGAACTTCCAAAAAAATAACACTGACACCGAACCGAAAAACCGAAGAACCGAATTAGTTCGGTTCGGTTTGGTTTTTCGGTTTTCCGGTATTTATGCCCATCCCTATTCTCCAAGAGATACTTTTGAATCAATATCATTTGGACAGTGAAGTAAAAACTACTTCAAATATTTAACAAGGAGATCCATTATACTTAATACTAACATAGAGAATTTACAATAGGAAATAAGCAATGAAACAGTAACAAAGAAGGAGATGAGATTCCAGAAGAATCAGAGGTGAGAAGCATAGACTTTGCCTAAGCACAATACACAATCGACTCCTCTGCTTGACTAATATTTTTCTATATAAATGTATTCTCTCCATCACCATTCGGTTGACACCTCTACAGGGGCATATAACATATATGTACATTAGGTTCATACATACAAGAATATTAACCAAAATTATTATGGCTTACCACAGATGTCCAGCTTAGAATCTTCTGCACCTCATTCCCTAAGCCCATTGATCTGCAAATACTTCAAGAAAAAATAGGTGAAAATAAATAAATTGCTGCAATTTCCCCAACAAAGTAGTTATAGTAATTATCACCAATCACACATACAAGAAACGATAGAAGCAAAACTTTGTACTATCTGAAATTGGTTTTAACCCAAACAAGAAAACACCATAACAATATGCAAAATATCAAACTCTAGCAATTTGGGAGTGAGAAGCTTACCAAAAAAACTAACTTCAAATTATTTTTAATCCAATAAAATAAACCCAGATGAGAAAAACTCATAAATTAGTGAAAAGGGTGTTTGACTCCAAAAAAGTCTAACAGAACATGATTTGATCTCACGTGAGCTTCCTCTGCCTCTCTCTAGATTGACGAAATTCCCACAACTAATCATCTAGGCATAGGCAACTGCTTGGATGTCCACTTCTTTCAATAGAAAAAGTGTATATAGTTTTGTGGGGAGAAGAACAAATGTTCAAAATGTCTAATGTACACCCTCCGTTCCATATTAGTTGTCCGTCTTTCTATAAATAGGACTACTACTTAGTATTAATTTACAACAACAACAACATAATTCCACAAGAAAGGTCTGGTGAGGCTAGAGTGTATGCAAACATTACCAGGTAGAGAGGTTGTTCGAACAAAATTATCAAAACATTTAACTTAACATAAAACAAATACATTTAAATTGACTGTAGTAGCAGCCAGCAGGCAGTAGAGGCGAGGACCAACAATCAATACCATTTAATAAACCATTTAACTCGTAGCAGTAGGCACTACGCAGTAGGCACTGTAGGCACTACGCAGTAGTTCAGAACCATTTTTTGAACATCCAATCAATTACTAATAGTTAAAACTACCAACAAAAAAAAAACACTTGCCGAGTTTCTTATCCGATAAATAATGAAATTGAGCAGGGATCCCAAACAAAAAGCAGCCCTCAGCAACACAATCCAGAAAAGAACACTATCAGGCAGCAACCTGCTGGTCGCCAACGGGAGACGAGCACGAGAGAGACTGAGAAGACAGTGAAAGAGATGGATGAGATGAGGGAGTTAAGAGTTTGAGGGAGAAAGAGAAGTGAATTTTGATTTAGGGCACCAAATTTAAATAGGTTGGGTTGGGTTGGGTTTTTAAATTAAAATGTTTTAACTTAAATTATAATATATTATTTCGATATTTATTTAATAAAATTATCGCGACTCTTATGCAGGGGCAGAGACAGCATATAATGAGGGAGTTTATCCGAACCCCCTCGGCGAAAAATATTACTATTTATATATGGTTAAAATTATTTTTTAGGTATGTATAATAGATGTCGAATCCCCTTCCACTAGTTCGTGTGTTTACTTCTCAGATTTTGAACCCCCTTATTAAAATTTCTGGCTCCGCCACTGCTCTTACGTTGAACATCGAACTAAAAGATTAGTTTTTCAGGGAAAAAAATCGAAACCAAAACAAAAAAAAGTTTAAAAAATTGTTAATGCAGCTCGGTTTGATTTTTGATTTTTCGATATCTATGCCCACTATTAGAATATCATATTAAAAATAATTTTTTTGATATTCAATATTTATAAATAAAAAAAAAGAACTAAGACATTTGTACCGAAGTATATAATTAAATATACATTTCATATATATTAAGTATTATAATACTAACAAACATATAAAATAGTATAAGTACAAAATTAATTATTTAAATGTTGGTATTTTGCTTAGTCTGTTTTAATTGAAATATCTTTTTCTTTTAATTGATTAATAAAGGAAATTATTTGTACTTTTTTGAAATATTTCTACATATATAAAGTTTTGTATGATATAATCAAAATGTTACTTTGAATAGTAGTAATTTATATTACGGAAAATGGTCAAAATTGCCCCTGAACTATGCGAAATAGACCACTTATACCCTTCGTTATATTTTGAGATCAAAAATATCCCCGTTGTTATCCCTAGAGACCACAAATACCCCTCAAAAGTTAACAATCCAAATTGTTAATGACATGGCAAGCCATGTGGGACTGATCTCGCCACCTAAGTTGCCAACTAGGATTTCCAACATTTAGAAATCCTTCTAAAATGAGAAATAAATCTTTTATTTTTAATTACATAAAAATATTTATATTTTTAATTAAAAACCTTTTATTTTTAATTACGTAAATATTTACCACTCTTTATTAATATTTATATTTATTGCCGTTAAAAGTTATTTTTTCATCGTAGTTTAACTATTAACCAAGTATATTTCCACTTGATAAATAACTAATATATAATATATCTAACTTGATAGGATGATTTTTTGTATAACATACCTGTATCTTCTATATGTATGAGGGAAAATTTACGGCTCGATAATATTAACTTTGTTCTTGTTTTTTTTGTTGGATTAATACAATTTTAGAAGATCTAGATTTTTTAAAAAAGTTAGTGGTAATCCTAGTTGGCAGCTTAGGTGGAAGGATCAGTCACACATGGCTTGCCATGTCATTTAAATTTTGGGTTGTTAATTTTTGAGGGGTATTTGTGATCTCTAAAGATAAGAGTGAGGGTATTTTTGAGCTCAAAATGTAACAGAGGGTATAAGTGGTCTATTTCACATAGTTCAGGGGCAATTTTGACCCTTTTCTGTTTATATTATGTAAGTATACTCATACAGTACCCTCGCAATACGCGAAGTTTAGAGAAATCATAAAATATTATATATTGCATTATATGTTGGATTTTATTAAACACAATTTTATAAATTTTTAAATTTAAACAATTTGACCTTGATTAGAAGGTCAACAGAGAAGAAAAAAAAATTCTTCATCTAAATTATCGTAAGATTCTGTATCATGTATAATTAAAATTTAAAATATGTTGATGAATTCATATTATTACTCATCAAAATAAGAAGAAGAAATTTATTTAGATTATCATGGTCATATCTCTGGTGGGTTGTGAATAATATTAATTAGTCATAATATCTAAATGTTCCATTTAATTTGACTTCATTTTATATTTACACTTTCTACTTTTTGGTGTGTACAAATAGGCACTCTAACTTAAACAAGTTTAACAAGTAGACACATGAGTCTTAGTAGCATAATACATGTAGGACAGAAATTGTCATGTAGAACATGTGTGTTTATATGTTCAACTTTATACAAGTTTAAGTGTCTATTTGTGCATATCAAAAGTTAGAGGGCATATATGTGATTTGATACCTAGTTAAAGGACATATATTTATGTATTATGTCTATTAATTATTAGCTACCTATTTTGGTATGCAAGGAGAGAACAATTGTTCTCAAGAATACGAAGAGTTAATGAGAAGAGAATTCTGCAATCGATATAATAATTCCACTCCTATGCAATAACTTGCAAATCATATGGAACAGATAACATGTAAAAATTGTTCAAATAACTTAGGGAGGAATTAAGGAGTTTCAATCATTAACTTCAAGGCAGTTCAACAATTCAAAGTTAAAAAGGTTGGAGAATCTGATGCTATATTAGTTACTGCATGTTTATTTTCATGGATATCTTTTGAATTCAACTTTTGACCACCAGCTTTTTTCAAAGAAACATATTCCCGTTCCTGTTTTTTTCATTCGTAGTTCGACATTGTATAAGAGTTTGACTAAATTTAAATTTACGTCTTATAATATTTATTTCTAAGGGTAACACTTCCAATTTTTTTTTTTTCTATTTTCAAAGCTTGAACGCGAGACTTTCCAATTAAGAGTCGAAGAGTATCCCACTTATTCCACCATAACCCACATCGTTTCTTTGTTAAATACTTATTCTAGTTTCCTATGCCTTACTTTAATTCTTATAGAAACGATGTTGAACTCATCCCAAAATAAGCTAATAAGCTTTGACCGAACAATCAAATATATAGCTAGCCCAATAACTTATTTACAGTGACGGTACGAATTTTATAATGTTAGAAGTCTTTTGAACGCAGATTTTTTTTATAAAAAACATTGTTTGATTATATTTTTTTTTCATTGTTTGATTATATATTGAACTGATTCTTAAGTTAGTTTTTTTAAGGTAAATCTTTTAAGTTCGAGAAACTGGTTCAATATCAATTTTTCTAGTATAAAATCTTTTACTACATACAAAACTCTTATTTTCACAAAAATGAAACACTATCCAAATATTACTTTATAACTTTCAAATATTATTTTCTTAACGTAACTACAAAAATTCTTGTTCTATCTCCTACCCCGAATGCCCTTCCCCTCCTTCAAATTTGACCGTATTATTATAGGGTACAATAAAAGTAAATAATTTATTATACTAAACTATTATATGAACAATATCATCTAAAAAGTTTTAAAAAATTGCTAACACGTATCAATCTTTATTTTGTTCTATTTACGCCAAGCCTCAACTTTATTGATTTATTTTATTTTAATCATCGAAGTGTTTCAATTCTCAAAAGTAATTTTTCTTAACCTATGCAATGATTTGTTTTAGTTTGTTCTTAATGAAGGTACTAGAAACTAAAGGAGCTTTAATAAAGGGAAAAAGGAGAAATATATCTCCGAACTATCGTAAATGGTATGCAAATATCCTCCGTCATATTTTTGGGACATTGGTGCCCCTGCCGTCTAAAAACTAGAGCANATAAAGGGAAAAAGGAGAAATATATCTCGAACTATCGTAAATGGTATGTAAATATCCTCCGTCATACTTTTGGGACATTGGTGCCCCTGCCGTCCAAAAACTAGAGCATATATGCCCTTCATTCTAATGGAAGACTAAATAGGGACACATGGCGCAATTTTATCCGTCGATAAATGTCGGATCGGTGGATAAGATAATGACACGTGTATGTCCGTTAGTATAAAGGGTATATATGCTCTAGTTTTGGACGGCAGGGGCACCAATGTCCCAAAAGTATGACGAAGGGTATTTGCATACCATTTACGATAGTTCAGGGGTATATTTTGTCCTTTTTCCCTTTAATAAATGATTCTTTTTTTCCAAAGTGAGTCACAGTAACTAATTAATTTTACTATGTTGATTTGAATTTGAAAGTGAAAAATATTTTACATTTGGCATAATATATAATTTTTTCCTTTAATTTTGTTTCATTTCACATTTATGCACTTCAACTTTGAGTGTGTATAAGTAGATACTTGAACTTATATAAAGTTGAACAAGTAGACATGTAAGTTCTATGTGACATAATACACGTCGGATGCGTAGGACACAAATTGTCATGTAGGATGTCAGATGTCATGAATGACGCATGTGTTTATTTGCTCAACTTCATGCAAATTTAAGTATCTATGCACACCCAAAGTTGAAGATTATAAATGTCAGTTGAGGACATATTTATGTATTATGTCAAAATAAAATATTCTTAACTTTCAAGCTCAAATCAAATAAGTATTGTCCAAATATCTAAATCGACAACAAAAAAAAAACCATTTCTTCCCTTCTTAAAGACCATTTGATGTTAGCTAGGAGAGATTATTTGTCTTTGTCTTTTCGATGCAAGAAAGAGGCATATTTAATTTTTTTTTGGTTGCGTTGAAATGAAAGGTTAAGCACCTCTTTGGCTCCAAGAATATCAAGAATATTTGGAAATTTTAAAAATTACCCCAAATTTTTATATTTTATAAAAAAATACCCATTACTTTTTAATTCAACTAATATTTGTTTTAACTTTTCTGAAAAAGTTTGATTTCTAATTTGAGTGATAAAATTGAGAAAAAAGAATAATTTGTGTTTATTGAGTTATAATTATAACTGAAAAAAAGTGTGAGTTGAGACCATAAGGGGCAAGAATGAAAATAGTGGAGTGGTTAAAAGAAGAAATAAAGCATAAGTTGAAATCATGTCACTCCTCCCAAAAATCTTTTTTCATCATCTTTCACTTTTCTATACTTAGTCCCTAAGACTTCTCTTCTTCATCTTCTAATCTTCTTTTCACAGTCTACAACACAAGATCCAAAACTCAAGTTCCTTACTTTCAATGGATCAAGATTCAGCTCCTTACATCTCCAAAAAACAGAAACCAAACCATGCAGACTACCCTTGTAAGTTTTACAACATTTTTACCTTTAAAACTATGCTACTTATCATATTTCTAGTTGCACTTCCACTTTTTCCTTTACAAGCTCCTGAAATCATCACCCAAACAGGAAATTGGGAACTTGTTCAGCTTATTTTAGTTGGTATAGCTGTTTCTTATGGCTTATTCAGTAGAAAAATCGATAATGATAACGATAACGATGATGATGAGTCAGAAAATGAATATTTATATAGTTCAAAATTTGATAATGTTCAATCTAAATTACTTGAGGTTTCATCTTTTTTTGAAAACCATCAAGTGTCTGATGAAAACAGAGTGAATAATTATCAGTATTGTAGTGGTAAGCCAGTAGTTGTTGTTGCTAAGGAAAATGATGCTATTATTAGTTCAAGTTTTGTTGAAAAGCCTTTGCTTTTGCCAATTAGAAGTTTAAAATCCCCTGTTCTTGAGCCTATCTCAACTACTACTAATTCACCAAAATCCGTGACTTCATCTCCAAGAAAGATTGATCACAAAATTGTGAGGAAACAGAGTTTTAATAAATCCTCTGTTTCACATCCATCACCACCACCTCCTCTGCCATCGCCATCGATTGTTAAAAAATCTACTCTGTTGAGATCAAGCTCTATAGTGATGGATGATCATAAAGGTTCTTTTGGTAAGGAACTGAGGAGAAGTACTAAGAGTGTTCCATTTGAATTGAGCTCGTATAAAGGGAAGTCTGTTCGAACAATTAGGCCGTTCATTGGGGCTGCAAGGGCCAGAGTATATGCTAAAGATTTCATAAATGGGAAAGCAGAGGATGAAAGAAACAAAAAAGTTGATACACAGATGCAAGTGGTACAGCCAGCATTGATGGATTTTTCAGGGGAAGAAAAGAAAACGTCGATTTTTGAAAATGTAGTAGCGGAAAGTGATGAGGATTCAGACGATTATATTGAAGAGAGCTCGGAAAATGTAGACGAAGAAAGAAAATGTGTTGTTGATGGTAGTCCAGATAATGTAGACAAGAAGGCTGATGAGTTCATAGCTAAATTTAGGGAGCAAATTAGGCTTCAGAGAATTCAGTCCATTCGTACATCGGCTAAACAGCCTGCTAAAAAGCTAATCCAGTAAAAATATTCTTGTTCAAAACTGAGATGATACTATGAATTGATCACTTGCTGTGAAGAGTCTCACATCGCGTTTTTAATATGGGCTTGGGCAATCATTGCAACTAGCTTTTAGGTTTGAGTTAGGGTCAAGTGTCATGTCGTATATTTACTTGCCATTTGAAAAAGTCTTATGGTTTAGCTAGCTATCACTTGGCACTACTGAAGTTGTCTTTTTTTTTTCTTTTTCAGTTTGTATTTGAAGATTTGAGGTTTCTGGTAAAGATATTCTAGTATTGTAATTATATAATTAGTCACCTATGTCTGTGCCAGTAGTTGATTTAGTACCATGAGGCTCATTGTGGTTATAGAAAAGAAAATCTTTTGGTTTTATGTTGATTATTAACATGGTATTGTAATTCTGTTCTTCCAAAATATGTCTGATGTTCAGAGAATTAATTCTTCATTTATGATCAGTTAATCACTATGCCTTCCTATATCAGTTAAACTATTTTATGATGGTTGTTCAGAAATAAATGAGAAATTTACAAGAATTGGCTTTAAGGCTAAGTATACATAGTGTCCCATAATGTTAGTGTGCCAAAGTCTCTGGTGACTGGACGATTTTGGAACTTTATTTTTTGTTAGCCTTTAATTAATTAGGTTTAAAATTAAAAGATATTATAATAGATATTCCATCAAACAATACGGAAAAATCTATGCAAACAGTCCTATTAAAAGTTTAAGATCAAACAACATGACAACAAGTTTTACTTTAATGAAATGAGTTATAATCACACAAATATCTATCACTTATTTTAGACCATAAATTTCAAAGTTCTTATAAATTTCAAAGTTCTTTCTTTTTTATCTTAAAAGTCATGTTAAATCAAACTAGCTTGTTTAAAATCAAACGGAGGGAAGCCGTAAACTCTGCATATTTACCAATGAATGCATGATTGCGATTTCCTAGAACAAAAGCCCAAGTTCGACATTGGGCCGGTTTGCATTATCCATTTGAGTCAATATATATATGGATAGGGATCTCAACCCGAATATCCATCTCCTTATTGAACTATTTAAGTCTACCTATTTGAACTTCGGACAACTCTGTAGTGAGAGAGTCGGAAAATATTTTTCATGAAAAATGTTTTTCTTTATACCAAACACACCCAGACTATCTTGACTATTATTGCATGCTCTCTCCCATTTCATATATTGGACTAGGACTTGCCTAACTTATATTATTTCGTTAATTTTGAAATAAGTAATGAAATTGAATTTATCCAGTTTTGAGAAATTTATTATGTTTAATTCAAGCAAAAACCCCGCAAAATAAGGAACTAAATTCCAATAACATTAGGATACAATGGTTCCAGGTTGTAATTTGTTTGTTTAACAGTTCCCTTAATATATATAAGTACTAGTCTTTAAGAAGGTACAATTAATCATATTAAATCAAGAAACAATTATTGAACAAACTTTCCAAAATTACTGTTAAGAGGTAGACATTCAACTACTAGTTGATTATGATGATAAAGTGATTTGGAGTTTACTTTACATAAAAAAAAAACACTCTTTCTCCAGTCCCCACAAATAATGATGGGAAAGAAAGAAGGAACTAACTACTAAATTAAGTAAAATGGACTTATAACCTAATTAGTCACTAAAACAAAATTCGAGGGACAACAAATAAAAACAAGAGATTTTCTAGACCCCTCATAACCCCAACAACCTTATCTTATAACAAAACATTATATTCCTCCCTACACACATTATGGTACTTAATATTCACATTTTGTCATTGTCACTACTTTTGTCTTGCAAATGTAGGATAAGTGTCCATTTGACCATAATGCCCTTGTGAGATGGGTGTGGAGGATGGGCCCCACATGTTTAAGGGCATAGGTTGGTGATGCTGATGAGGTGGACCAACGCGATGAGGCGGGATGTTGACAGGTGTATTTGTGGGTCCCGTCGCGACATGCTCACATGAAGGGCACATGGTGAGGGTGGTGGGAGGGGTCATTTGCATGTAGAATTGAGGTGAATGCTTTAGTGACCTTAACTCTTGAACTTCCTTTTGTAACCTCCTGTTTTCATCTGTCAGATTCTCAACGCATCTCTTTAAGAATTCGCAGTCTACTTCTGTTTGCTTCAATTTTGTCCTGTATGTCCATAACAAACTATATTCAGCACTATTAATGTAGCTAAATAGTAGATTTCAAAAGATGTTATATTAGTGTGGGGAATTTGATTTTTCAAACAAGCACTCAACTAATCTTAGAAAGATAATCATCTTCTGAATAAAAATCATTTGAGAAATTAACTCAAATTAGCATGACAATAATGTTTTCTTGTTTAAGTGGAGTTGGAAAGTTCACATTTCTCATTAATTATTTGGTACAACAACAAGTCAACCACATACTCGATATAGGTAATCTCACAAGTGAGATCCGACAATTATAAAGTGAGTGCACACAGACTTTATACCTATACCTATCGAGTGGGATGAGATTGTTTCCATTTCTCATTATTGAGTCCATGATTTGGTTTTCACATTCAATATGCTGTTCAATCTTTTGCTTCATTATTATTCCTATGATTGTCTATATTAATTTTGCTTATATATTGCAGATATAATTAAAACGACTTAATTAATTAGAGACAAAAATCTCACCTAGCTCTCCTATTCTGGAACCACACTTCCACTTGCCTAGGCCTTAATCCCAGTCTCTTTGCCAATGCCAATTTTTGTTTCTGCACAAAAACAAAAAATCATCATCAATACTTGTAAAATTAATTTGAATTTCCGAAAATGCCCTTGAAAACGCCATTTCTTCTAATAGATATATTTGAGTTATAAACAATATTTACCCATTAATTAAATAACATTAATTAGAAACTTACAGGATTGAGGGTATGATGGTCTTTGAAGCTATCTTCAAGTACAGCGGACTGTTCCTTTGTTAAACGGAGTTTTTTTCTACAAGTTTCTCCGTCTTCCTCATCGCTAATACCTCGAGAGCTAGCCCTTTCCATTTCATTCTCCTCAGTACAGTTCCCTTCTCTTTCACTTCGCTTATTTCCACTCAAACTTGAAATAGTGCTGTTCGGAGATGATACGCCGCCTTCCTCCTCCTCCGCCGTCGCCGGCATCCTGTTCACGTCGATTCCCTTCAGGAAACTCCTCGTCTCCACTAATCTGCATGCCTCCGTGTTCAGATCTGCAGAAAAAATCGACTCATTTTTTAGATCAACATAATAAAAGTACAGACTCAAGAGGATTTAAAATTAATTAACAAACCTGATGAGGAATGAGGAAATGGAGGATGAGTAGTCCAATAATTATTATTGAAGGCAGAAGAAGGGGATATTATTGTTGAAGGAATGAGATTTATGGTGGTTGTTCTCTTTTCTGCAGAAAAACTTAGGCTGAGACTCAACCCCAGATCTTCTTTTCCCATCATCATTTTAATTACTAATTTCTCTATGTATAACTGTTTCTCAAAGAAGATTTTTTCAGTTTTTTTCTTCTGGTAAGATGTGAGAATTAAATTGGACTTTGCAATCTGAAGAGTGATGGTGTAATGAAGGGGTTTATATATAGGAGGATGCACTGCTTTTTAAAAAATATATATTGATAAATAAAAATACTTTCGATATTTTAGGACAGGGGAAATAATTTTTTATACTCCTAACAATTGTCAAGTTATATTCCTCAATAGTCAAATTATACTTGGCTACATCTTAATTTAATTTATGTGGTGCCATTTAGATGCAAAGAAGTAAGATATTTTTTAATTTAAAAATAATTTAATTTTACTTGATACAAAAGGTTAAGAAATAAAGAAGATTACAATAAAATTATGTTATCAAAATATCTTTTTAATTTTATATCGTATAATATGTAACGTAAAAAATTGAAACTAAAATATTATCAAAAAAATAAGAAAAATATCTTTTTTGAAACAAATTTAAAAAAATAGGTCATTCATTTTTAAAAAAATGAATAATAAATTGATTCTTACGCAGTTGCGAAAGTGGTCAATCATGAGTAAGAGTGTTTGCGGAGTGCCAATTATTATCAAAAATAATAGCTTTTACCATATAAATTATTACTAGTATATGATAATTAATTAATTTTTTTATTGTCATTTGTTATCGATATAGATCGATTCTTTATTACTTCTCTCCATTTTAATTGTTCACAATTTTACACGTTTCTTAAATTCAATGTTTTAAAAAATATATTAAAAATAAATAGGAAGTTAGTAACAAAAAATAATGGTTTATTTTAATATAATAAATAAATAAAAATAAATCAAGGGAATACATACTAAAACAAAAACAAAAAAAGGTGCCTTTCGTACGTCAATATCTTTCATGTAAAAGGAATTTATTTCTCAACCTCGTATAGTGCTGCTTTCACTTTGTTTTTTTTATTCTTTTTCACTTTAACTTGTTCTTATTATTGTGTAAAGCAAACAGAAAGAAATTGGTCTTTTTGTTGATCAGAGTGATTAAAATCTTTCACAATATATAATCTTGTGGTATAAGATTTGAATTGATCGATAGAATCTTGTATTAATGAGTCTTCGATTGAGACTTTCTACGTATGTCTCATATGTACATAGAGATTATTATCCACGCAATACTAATAACAATTTACAATATATATATAACCTTGATATAGTATGTTAATGTCCAAAATATTGTGAATCCCTTTAAAACTCTTACCAAAATACTTAATCGAGGGCACATCAGAGGTGTATCTCATCTGATCCTTTCGTATTGGGGAAATGTTCTCTCAATGCTCTTACGCTTTCTGAATTTATAGATGGATTCACATCGTGCCTTTTTAAAATAGCAAAATATGGAGCAAGTAGGAATAATTAAAGAGTAAATTTCTTAGATGATTACATAATTAATAGTTATTATATTACTCTCTTCGTCTATTTTTACTAGTCCACAATACTAAAAATAGTTGCCCAACAATGCTTGTCCAGTTTTAAAAATCAAGAGATAATTTACCCTATCGTATCTATTTTACCCTTGTTAATAAATAATATTTCAATATTTAATGCATTTTTTTTCAAAGCATTAAATTTAATATATTCAAAGGGTAATGTAGTAATATTAACCCTATTATTTTTAAAAAAAATATGAGAAGTGCTAAATGACCAGAAAATTTGGCCAGAATTTGGTCAGAAATTTAAAAAAACGATAATATTTTTTTTATTTTAAAATAAATTGATATTTTTTTCATTTTTTAGTTAAAAGATATTAAAATTAAAAAAATAAAAATAATTAAAAAAGTAAAACAACATAAATAAAATATCTTTCTGGCCAACTATTGCGAACATAGAGAAATCAAGTCAAATAATTAGATGTCCAATCCCTCAAATTTTGTGAAGACAAGGCTCTCAACTTCAATGTGTTTTCATTAATTTGTGTGTCTAATAATCTCTTGAGATATTACAACCAAATCAAATCAAATGATGAAAATTGAGGGGAAATACTTTGCTCTCAATTCTTCTTAGGTATCGATGAGTTTATTTCTTTTTTTAAATACAATTTTGGTATATATATATATATATATATATATATATATAAATCTTAAATTCTAAACCCTGAATCCTAAACCTTAAATCCTATATATATATTATTCAAAGTGCTTCTCCTCATATAGAATCTATGATATCAAAAAAATAAAAATAAAAAAAATCTATAATATCAAACAGCAAAGTAAAAATAAAAAAACAAATCTTTCAATAATAGATGATTCCTTAAGATACTGACTGAGCATTACGGGTCCCACAGCCCACCTGAAGTGGGTCCCAAAACCATGTCTCCTTGGTCCCTCTTATCTTTGAAATGTGAATATATAATAGGCATCTCTCCATCCTATTTTCCTCTCCACCAGTTTAAAGGGAGGGGACGAACTAGTCGCTTTCCTCCCCTTTTTTCCCTCATTTGTTGTCTTCTATTGCTTACGAGTTTAATAAAATTATTTATTAAAAATAAATATAAATTATGATTTAAATTTAATGACAAATTCTTATTTATAATTTAAATTTAACTTTCGATTTCAACTCTATAAGGTCAAGTGGCTAGTGAACATATTTTATTAAAATCATAAATTAACTTTTTAAATATTCGTACTAAATTAAAACGACATAGGAGTATATATATATATAGTTGATAGATAGCATATGAGATTCGAAGATAATTGGCAACAGAAAACTCCAAAAACTGAGTGAAGTGATGAGCCAGCTAAGGGGGAAGCTCAGCCAAAGGTCAAATGATTAGATAAGGTTAAAAACAGATTTGGGGACACATAAAAGTGGACTTCACGTGGGCAATGAAAATGAAAACAAATAAACTAGTCATCGCAAAATGTAAATATTTTTTCCGAATGATATTTTTTTTAAAAAAAATATTTCAAAAAGAATGATTCATTTTTTTATAATATTTTATTTTAAATTTTCATATAACATGTTTTTATAAAATTAAAAGATACTTTTAAAATAGCTTTAATTTATAATTATAAGAAAATATATTTTTTTAATTTTATATCAAATCAAATTAAGTCAGTTTTTTTAAACGAATAAAAAATCTTATGCATGAGGTTGCCCACCTTCTTTTTATCTTTAAGGGTGTTTGCTTTGTCCCAGAACTCACGTGGACCAAACATGTCGTGCTGGTTTACACATATATCTATGCCCCTTCTCTTTTTTATTTATTTCGTTTCATATTATTTAATCTGTATTAGTTTGATATGATATGAAATATACTTGAATTGATTTTTATTATGTTATGTAAAATATTTGTGATTGTTTATTTAATTTTATATAAATTGAAGTACTTGCTTATATTCCTTTAGACTCATGATATATATACATAATATGATAAAGTATATTAGTGGGCAATATTTATTTTGAATGAGTAAAAATGAAAAAAATAAAAGTTTCGTGGGTGTTTTTATTTTCTTTTTAGATATGTGATTCATATATATGTATTTTTAATTGAACCCAAAAGGAAGTTCTTAAAATTAATTATCTTTTTATTTTCGTAACTTCGTGCCATGTAAAATGGACGAAGGGAGTAGTAATCAACAAAATAAACATTAAAAATATTAATAATACAAATGTTTTTTTTTTGCTGTGTCATTATATAACTAATCCTTTGTCTTTTAATTTTATGTGGCGCTCTCTTTCTATTATTATATAAGTCGTTATAAGAAAATTATACTATTATAAATTTATCAATTTGTACTCCCTACAATATTGCAAAAATCAAATAGTAATTATATTTAAATAATTTATGGAAGTGTGGGTCCATGGAAGCGTGCGTATGGTAGTGTTTTGTCCCTCTATAGGAAGACACCACCTTTACCTACAATCATTTGAACTCAACGCCACTACTTCAACTCTTCCCACCATGTTCTCGCGCGTTGTAATTACATCATCCAGGTGTCAAATGGTGAGACGGAAAATGTTTTTCTAGAAAACAAATCTAATTTTCATATCTCGATTAATTTTACTTTTTCATCGCGTAAATTTATTAAAGTATGAATCAATTTAAACTCAACATTTCTAATTGGAATTAAAGAATTTTATTCTTTCAAAACACACTATTAGAATCTTATTTCTATTTCACGTTATATTCGTATTGAAGAAAAAATAATTTGTATCTATTTATATAAAAAATTTACACGTCCATTCATTTATGATATCTATCTTTTAATTTATTCTATGAAAATAATATATTCTTATATATAGAATTATTTTGACTTAAAATATAAATTATTTTTATAATGTAATTTTATGCCACGTAAATATTTCACTGATTTAGTACAAAGTTTAAATTTCCTCAAAATCAAATTTAATTATTTAATTAAAAAAAGGTTATTTTATTTCTCTCCTTACAAATACCTAAATAAATTATGATGCCTCCTTTCCCTAGCTTGGATCCTAAGGGTTGTCCACGTGAACTCGAATAAGGAGACAACAAACATGACCTAATTGAGTATTACATATTCTATTTTTAGATTTTCAAATTATTGTTTATTTATTTAATAATAATTATGCATGATTCCTATAATAATTCATGCAAATAAATGTGGGCCTTCTGTATCTCAAATTCATTTTAATCACTCGTGGCGGTTGAGAGGTGAGACCCAATCATTAAAAGATTAGTACGAGTATTATTTTTCTGAATTCAAATATTAGTAGTAGTAGTTTTTAATAAAAATAAAAATAATGAGAAACCCTTTATTAATCACTTGAACCATGCATTCATTAGTGAAATATTAGTTAATTAAAAAAATCATTTAAATTTAGACAAACATTCTTTTGGCGCTATAATATATTGTTAGATAATCATGATAATTTCACTTGGTTTATCCCAAAGAAATTCAGAATAATATTGATTCATTTATACTTCACATCATTAGTACGTATTACATCATTAAATTATCTCTACCTGTAATAATAGATAAAACTCATATTAAGAACTTTTGAATTAATTACTCGATGATAATGTAAAAACACTAGTACTATATAAAGGCACCGCATTTTATGCATCAAAGTTTTATAATTTAGAGTTGGTAAAATCAGCTCATGAAATTATAATTAATTCAATTATTAGTTTAAGTTTGAATTGATTATTAACTCGCTTACTTATTTAATCCATCAAAGTTTGAGTTTATATCTAGGCTAAATTGATTTCACATTAGTAAAAAATATTTTCAAAAAAATAATTTTATTGTTTGATACTTCCTCTAGTCCACATTAAGTGAATTATTGGAGTACAAGAGATTCTTATTTTTTTTTTTAAAATTAAGAACATAAACTAATGGCTACTTCCATTGTTACTCTTTTGATTATTCTCTAATTATATTTTAAAATATAAAGTAGTAAATATGGAGAAAAAAATCCCAACAAATCTCTTGCATGTTGAATCATTAGTTTATTTTAAAATATTAAGAAATCTAAAAAATACTTTTAATATGGAAAAGGATGTGTTATATATGGCCATATATTTTTTATTAAATATTTAAAAATTTAAATAAAATAATTTGAACTTAGTAATTCATGACATTTAACCTTTGTCATACTGATTTTATAAGACGTGATAGAGATAGGATAATATTTATAATGTTCACACACATCACAGACTTACCACTAACAGCAAAAAAAATAAAAGCAATACTAAAAAACCTACTTAATTTATGCCTTCACTAATAAGATTTGCACCAAACTTTTTACTCTTTATCTAAAACCTTAACTTTTCGATTTTCCTTTTCAAAAGAAGCAAAAGTATCTGAATTTGTTTTTTTAGAGAGAAAAAAAAACTGAAATGGTAACTGATTCCTGAGAGTACAGTCCAGAAACACACACACACACACACACATATATATATATATGTAAAAATACAATTATTATGTGAAAGTAAATAAATACCAAAAAAAATATTCAATTACATAAATATTTCTATTGTATTAATTAATTCTCTGTATAATTTTGAAATAGATGCATTTTATTTTATAATTTAAGAATTTCATACCAAATTTTAAGTCAGACACACCTAAATCTATATTTTTTTGCTACCAAATACATTGAAATAGAGAGAGACGAACAAGAGCAAAAGAAATATGAGCGAAATTTGTCTATATATCTCAAATACATGTAAATAACATTGATATAGGTGATTCACATGTATCTAGATTTTAGATACGAGAACAAGATATGAGAGTGACTAGTGAGATATATAGGAGGAGACGAGCAAAATTTGTTTATATATCTTAGAAACCAAGGAATCCACTTGGCTATAGTGCATCTAAAACAAATTACACATGGTTTTGATCTCATATATCCTGAAATACATATATCTTGAAACACTAAAATCTAGTAGTATGTGGTTTTATTATTTTTATTTTAAAATAAATAATATTTCATATAATTTAGAAGACATTGATTTTATTCTTCTAATTTATCTTATTTAAATATTTAAAAAACTGCATAATCAAAAGTATTGATACTTTTTCATGCATTTATTAAGAACAAGTAAATTAAAATTTTATTTTTAGAAGTAATAAATTTCTTTAAAGGACGTATCCAAACTAAAAATATTATAAGTAGGCACTCCCTCTATTTCATAGTAAGTGAATTTGTCAGATAATGCATATCCATTAAGAAAAATATTTAAGGACATAATTAGGTATTCCTTCTATTTTATAAATTTTATAAGTAGTGTAATTTATCTCTTAGACATAATAAAACTTGATTAAAGAAAAGGTAAAACATGAAAAAGAAGAATTCAAACATCCATAATCTCGTCGTCCCTATTTTCTTTGTCTAATATTGATTTGGCAGACCTATAATTATTGATATAATGAGTTTACCATTTTACTTTAATTAATTGATAGGGTCTCAAATATATTTATTTATTATATTTTTTAAAGATTCTAACCCAATATTAATAAATTGAGGGTATAATAGGAAAAAAGAACATTATCCTTCGTTGATTTGTCAAAAATAATAAATACAAAGAGAAATCAAATTATAAAATATTTAACAAATAAATAAGGACAAAGAATATTAAACATTTTTAATTATTTTTAAATAATAAAAAAATTAAAAATTTACTCAAAAACAAATGATGAATGAATTAAAAATGATTTTAGGGAAGGGCGATTTGAGGCGACAAGATGTCGGAGGAGACGAGGAAATATGATGTCCCAACGAGTACGCGTTGCTTGTCCCAACATTTTCATATTTCGAGCAAAAAATTTTAGTAGCTTAATCAATTAATATGCATAATTATATTTTAAAATGCAATTAATTTAATGAAGTCATTAATTGAGACGGTACATCCACCCCGACCCCTCCCAAAACCTCCCATCACCACCATCACCGCCCCCACCTCTTTAAACCCTTCATCTCACTCCACCCCACCCACCTAACTTTAACATTTGTTGGAATTGTATATTTGTATTACAAATAAAATCTCTAGATAACTTTTTCAATATTTACGTATCAATATCATAAATAAGTTTTTAAGAAAATTACCTATTATTGTTTGTTCGTATCAAACATGTCCTAATTAATTAAATAAGTAGCGAGTTGGGGCAAAGTTAGGTTATTGCAAGGAGTTTCGTCTGAGTCTTCTTCGTTCATTTTATTTATCTATTGATCTAAAAATAAATTTTTACTTATCCATTTTAACATATTAAGAAAACATACTAATCATTTTTTTTGCCATGTTTTACTTTTTCCATTTCATTTATAAAGACATCAGTTAACAAGAGTAGTGTAGTAAAATAATCATGTGAATCATGTTTTCTTAATGGGTGTATTAAATTCAAATATAACTAGTAAAAATGAAGAGAGGAAATACAAGTAGAAATATACACTTGGTCAGACTTAAACTTTTATTATACATGTCAAACCGTATTGACTTCTCCAAATATTTACTTTTTTTTATATTTTAATTCTCTCTTAATTAGTTAAAATTCTGATTTTATCACTCGGAGTTGCTTTAACTACACTTGTACATATAAAGACTATATTTTTTGACCGCAAAAACAACTTTTTCTAGCTTAAAAGAAAAAGGAGAAAATCAGCATGAAAGACGAATAAATAAGTACTCTCTTAGCAACTTTTTTAATCTTTCGGCACTTTTTTTTCTCTGGGAAAGTATAGCATGCATGTTCGTAAACTGATTATTGTCGATATCTATTTTTGAATCAATTAACTTACATTTAAATAAGAAAAAAATACAATTTGGCCAAATGCCTTTTTAAAGATTTCGAGGGGGAAAATATAGAAAGGTAAAATAAGTTCGACACAGAAAATTAGAGAAAATGACCATAATAGTCCTTAATATATAAGTAATGTTTTATTTTGATCCTTAATATATTTTATTTGATTGAAACGGTCTTTAATATATAACAAAAATGTTTATTTTAATCTTTAATATATTTCACTTGATTGAAATAATCTTAATATATGACAAAAAGGGTTCATTTTGGTCTTTTCCCCTAAACCTAATAGATTTACTTTTTAAAAAGTGTTAAATTTTACTATAGATCCTATGTGCCTAACAAAATTTAGCATTGTTGTCATTTTTGTTAGCTTTAAAGAAATAACTCCATAAAATCTTACACCATTTTCTCTAGTTTCTCCAACAAACTTTATTATTTTCTCCTTTTTAAAACATTATTCTACGTACTGACATAATACTCATTTCTGTTTTTAGCAAGAGAAAATACTAATAAATTTTGTTAGAGAAAGTACAGAAAATGGTGTTAGATTTCATGACATTTTTCTTTGGAGTTAACAAAGAAAACATCAATAGTGAATTTGTTAGCTACGTAGGGTCCATGATTAAATTTAACTTTTTTTTGAAAAAAATATGTTAAGTTTAGGATAAAGGACCAAAATGGTTAAAATATATGTTAAGGATCATTTCAATAGTGATCTTTATACGTTAAGGATCATTTCAATCAAGTAAAATATATTAAGGACTAAAATAAACACATTTATTATACATTAAGGATCATTTCAATTAAGTAAAATACATTAAGGATCAAAATAAAGCATTACCTATACAATAGGACCATTTTGGTCATTTACATTAAGAAAATGATGAAAAAGGAACCACTTTTTAAGATTTGTTTTCCGACAAGAACATCATTTGACAGGAAATTAATAAGGAAAAATCTTTTTGGTCAGAATGATATTTTATCTATATTATTTTAACTTTTTAATTTTTTTTATCCTTTTAACTTTAATACCTTTTAACTAAAAAATGAAAAAAATAACTTTAAAATAAAAAAAATAATATACTTTTTTTAATTTTCTGACCAAATTCTGACCAAATTTTCTGATCGTTTAGCACTTCCCAATTTTTAATTACTTAATTAACTTTATTCCGGATTTTCATCATGTGTAGGATTGCACATGATTATTGTGAATTTTTATTTAACAAATCTCTTGCTGTCTCTCATCATTACAATTAATTAATTAAGTTGGCACAACTTTAGTCTGCTACTTCATGTTTACTTGCCCATTTATTACCTGCACCTATTAAGAATTAAGAAATACTCTCTATGTCCCTAATTATTTATTCATATTTTCTTTTTTAGTTATCTCTAATTACTTGTCCATTTTGATAAATCAAGAATAAACAATTTTTTTTTACCTATTATACCCTCAATTAATTACTTTGAAAAAGATAGAACTTCTTGAAAATCTTAAGTTTTTAATTCATTCACATCATAATTACTCCCTCCGTCCCTTTTTAGTTGTCCACTTTAGAAATTGCACACAGATTAAGGCAACAATGATTAGCACAGTAAAGTTACAATTTTACCCTTATGACAGCTTTTCACTTCAAAATTACAACCACTTATTTGAATTCAAGTGAAATAAATTGGAGGGAAACAACATACACTTTTACAATTTTCAAGAAGTGTAAATAAGGGTATAATAGGAAAAAAATTGTTGTCCTTTCTTGATTTGTCAAAATGGACAACTAAATAGGGACAACTAAAAAAGGAAATATGGACAAGTAAATAGGGACGGAGGGAGTAATAGAGGTAAAATGGTAAAGTCACTATGTCAATTATTGTTTTCTTAAAAAGTGTGTCAATTCAAAAGTAAACAAGTAATTAGGAACATAGGAAATAATAATTGACATAGTGAATTTATCATTTTACCCTTGTTAATTTATAGAATTTCAAACTTAATTTACTTATTAAAGAAGTTTTACCTTTTAAAAAAATATTAACTTTGGAATTAAACAACTATTAATAATTCATCAAGTTGGCTAACTTTTTATAAACACTCATCATTCTAGGAACCCATCCAAGTTTCCAAAAGCATAAACAAACATGAATTAAATATATATACATATGCAAATGTATCTATTTAATTACTATTACTTTTTTCATCCACCTTTATTTGTTCATTATAAAATGATTTCTTTTTATTAATAGATGTCATTCTTGATTAATTTAAAAAAATTAAGAGGCTTATTATTTAATTTATTTTTATTATTAATTATAATTATTTTTCAAAGCATTAAAGTTATTATATTTAAAAGATGATATAGTAAAATTGACATTCAATTTATCGCTACTTCACATATTAAGTGAGCTCGGTATAGAGAATACTATTTTTTGATTTTTTTTTTAAATTTTCTCATTTTGATTGAACGAAAATTTTGAAAAACATGTTCCTTAAATCTAGAGAATTGATTTCCTCAATTGAAATAGGAAAAACATGTTCATACGTGACATTTGAAGTTTACTATCTCCTCCTCATCCCCTCAATCTCCAACCCGCGGATGATCCAAACCCGCGAATTACACAAACGAGACAACTTAAATTGCAGCTACAACCTGTAAATATGCAAACTATAGCTATGAAACATAATTAAAATTATTATAGAGGCTATTTGCAAAAATTCCCCGTAATCCTATATTGGTTTGTAATTACTCTTTTAATTCCATATCAAGATTTTAGAGTTTAATTACTATTCATAAAATTACAAAATCCAAGCTTATTATTAATTTCAAGAGCGTTTGAATACATACGAAGATCCAAGTACAAAATAAGCAAACTACAAAAAATATAAATTTTTTTATTATTATTTTTATCAAGTTGCATAAATATAAATATTTATATATTATGAGCATGGTCATGTGTATCCTAGCTGGAATACCATCATTTTTTTTCCTTACCAACCCCAAATACACTTGTAGCATACGTGTCCCCACACGTTCAGTCAAACTAACCTCTAGATCTAGTCAACGGTCACCTCAAATAATCATTTCATCATTGCTTGCTCATTATTTTAATTTGAGTAATTCATTTATTAGTGTTTATCTGTCGATATATAAATTTGTTTTGCACAAATCAAATTATAACGAAGGTTAAAACTATATTCTAAAATTCTACATGTTTTGATTGTAAGTTTACTTGAACGGGACGAAAGTTTCGTAAAGAGACCAGAGCAATTATCATGGCATAATTTTGTTCATACAAACAAATAATTAAAAATATCTAGATTTAATTTCTCAATTTTAAAACAAGATATTTATTATTTTGAATGTACTTATTCGATCTAATATAATTATTTTACCTTATTAAAATTAATACAAGTTATTTCATGATAAACTGAACCGATGTTATTATTGTTCAATTAGGTAAAAAATAATTTAATAATATTGAAATCTTGGATTTATGAATATTTTTCATCCAAATTTATGGATGAATTCTCTTTTACCACAATCATATTATTATTATTATTACTATTATTATTATTATTATATGAATTTTAACATCACTAATATATGAATATAAGAAAAAGAAAGTTTTTAGGGGTCAAAGAACCCTTAATTAAAGGTCTCAAAGTCTCGGGTTAGAGTTCTATCGGGTTAGAGTTCTACATATGGAGAAAATCTTATTGGGATCATCATTCCAAATGGCCAGGTTGGAAACAAAAAAGTCTTTTTCTTATATTCCAACTTTTCACTTGTGCTAAGGTTCCAATGGATTCAATCTCAACCGCTCATCGAGAATAAATTTAACTGTCAGCCGTTGATGCCCGCACGTGCAATCATTATCGGAGGACCTGTAGTTTGTCGGTGGGCCAGCTTTGCTTGGATTAATGGGCCTCACTATCTGGCCCATGTGACCGGCTTAGCTGTTTAACATGTGATTAACCGTTAATCGGATCTCTTAAAACTACAGAGTCTCATTGCTATTACTCCCTCCGTCCAATTTTATATAGGGCAACTTACAGAAATCACATATTTTTAATGCAAAATTACAATCTATCCCTTAAAGTTTATAATTAAAGATGTTCCTCAAACGGATACAATAATATAAGCGCTGATACATTAATCTGATGCGCGAGATACATTAATCGTTAAGTAAGATACATTACATTTTATACATGATACACTAATCTGATGTACATTTTATACATGAACACTAATTTAATGCGCGAGATACAATAATATAAGCGCTGATACATTAATTTGATGCGAGAGATATACTAATCTGATGCGCGAAAATGAGGGATTTTGGAGATTTGTAAAACTTATAAGGGATAATGGTACTAAGTAAACTAAAAGGTGGATTTTTCTAATTTTTCCTTTTATATAACACTTTTCGAATTTAGAAATTTAAACAAGTCTATTTTTGACTTTAAGTTTTTCATAAATCTTTTGAACATTTTGAATTATCAATTATTTTGACTTATAATACTTTTTACGTAGTTTACAAATATATAAATTTTATTTCAAAAAATTTGAAGATTTCATGCGCAAATAGCCGATCAAACTTAAACCGTTTGACTCTCAAAAATGAAAAATGTCACAAATTGAGACAAAGGGAGTATCATTTTTTATTGTTAGGGAAAGTTACACATTTAATCGAGAGGCCAAAAATAATTACATTAAATATATAATAATCATACAGTATTATCAATAGAATATGCATATATATATATATATATATATATTTTCTCTATTAAAATTAAATATTTATATTATTATATATATCGACTATTATTTTGATGTATAACATATTTTTTTTTAAAAATAATAATAAAATAAAGGGCAAATTACAGAAATCACATACTTTTAAGACAAAATTACAATTTATCCCTTAAAAATTTATAATTACAGAAATCCCTCAAACGGATACAATAATATAAGCGCTGATTAGGGGTGTGCACTATTTGGATTAAACCAAAAAATCAAACCAAATCAACCGAATTCTAATTTGGATTGGTTTTTTGGATTTTTGGTTTGGTTTTGGATTTATAATTTACTTTGTTTGGTTTTTTGATTTGGTTTCGGATTTAGAAAAATGAAAATCGAAAAACCGAAAAAACTGAATTATATTATACTATATATATATATATATATATATTATGTTTAGAATTAAGTTGGAGTTAACCACTTTTGTCCCTTTTTAGTTATTTTCATTATGATTTAGTTTATTTTTTTTTATATTTGGACATCTATAATTGATATACTTTAAGTATTGTGTTTTACGTTTTACTTGTGATTTATATTAAAAAGTATATTTATGAAATTCAATATATATATATATATATATATAAATTTAAATTGCAAATATAACTTTGTTATGTTTCTAATTGTTGACATAACTGATTAACCAAACCGAAAAAGCCCAAACCAAACCAAACCAAATTTATTTTGGTTCGGATTGGGTTACACTTCTTCAAAACCAAAAACCAAAAAATCCAAACCGAACAGTATAAAACCAAACCGAATGCACACCCCTAGCGCTTATACATTAATCTGATGCGCGAGATACAATAATATAAGTGTTGATACATTAATCTGATGCGTGAGATACAATAATATAAGCGCTAATACACTAATCTGATGCACAAAAATGAGAGATTTTGGATATTTGTAAAACTTATAGGGGATAATGGTAATAAGTAAACTAAAAGGTGAGATTTCTGTAATTTTTTCTAAAATTAAAATAAACCCTACTCATGGAAAAGGATTTAAAAGCCCAACTTGTTGGAAAAAATAATAAAAAGCCCAATTTGAGATGTAGGGTTGCACGTGTGCCGAGTTTGGAGAATATTTGTTCTGTATATACACACTCTGTGAAATTACAAACATATCCTCACTCAAATAAGCACCATAAAGCCTAAATTGGGACAATAATTTAGTGGAGAGAAGAGGTTAGTTTGGTAAATACCATACATGTTTGGTTTAGCAGCTAATATTAATTAATTAATGTATTAATTATTAAAGAATGAATTATTGCAGAAGACAGCATAAGCTTCATCATTTAAAAAAATGTACTTTATGAGATTGTGGGATTATTATTTAATTAATTATATATACTTTACCTAATCATATATTATTGGTTCAAATGATGAGAAGCTGTCTCAATTATCATATAGTAAGATTTGATATGTCTATCACAATTCTATTAGCACCATTTTAGAGTACTCTTTAATTGTTGAGACCCCACAATAAAATTTGAGTCCCTAGCAATTAATCATTTAATTTCAAATTATTATTGTTCTAAAAAATGCAACAAAAAACACCAAATCAAATATTGGTATTTGGTATGAAAATGCATTTCTTTAAAATTTATATGATGTAGTTTGATTAGATTTACATTTTTTAAAACTTACGATTTTAAATATATCTTAATCGGTACGTAATTATAAACTTTAGAAATTAGTTATCCTAAATATGCCATGATGTTCTTGTAGCTATAAAAACTTGTTATTGAGGATAAAATAAAAGTTTAAGATCAATTATTTCAAAATAAAAAAATTATCATTGTCATTTTAAAGGACTAATAAAGAAATAATGTCATTCTCCTTTAGCAACAAAAGTGTTGTATTTTGTATCGTCTTTGTTTTGATAAGATGTGAATGATATTATATATAAATCACTATATGAAGCGCTAACTATTGAGTAAAGTGAGAATTTGCTATAGTGCATTGGTTTGATTGATGACCCATTAATGTTTTCAAGTACATGAGTGTTAATTGTCTATCGAAATTTCTGTATACATTTTAGTATAATTATAGGAACCACATATTATAAGTACTAAATAACATTCTATTCTTTCTAGTTTTCTATTTACCAAAAATCCCTTAAAAATGATGTTTGCGGGATATATAGCGTTGTACACGGGATACATTAGGTTTGATACATTCCACACAGCGGGATACATAGCATTGTGCACTGGATACATTAGGTTTGATACATTCCACATAGCGGGATATATAGCGCTGTGCACGGGATACATGCGGGATACATAGCGTTTGATACATTCCACATAGCAGGATACATAGCGTTGTGCACGGGATGCATGCTGGATACATAGGTAAATAAGGGATTTTTGAAAATTTTGAAATAAGTAGAGATAAATGAATATTAAGGTAAGTAAAGGAGTGTAGTTAAGTAATTTGTCCTACATTTTAAATGCGTCGTTATGACTCCCAACAATATACAACAGTCAAAATAGTTGAATCACAGCATACTATAAAGATATATAACATGTAAATTATTTATCTCAAAGATATATCACGTATACCTTTTTACTTTTTATAATTATACTTGACTAATAAAATGTTGAAATTTGAAAACTTTCTAAACATAAAATGAGACACGTTATATATTAATTAAAATAAAATAAGACTGAAGTTAAAGTATCAAAAATAATTTTTGATGCGAATTAAAAAAAAAAATGTTTGGTCATTCGTTTAAGCCACAAAAGAGTGAAAAGTTCAAATGGACCATAGTGAGTCACATAATGATGACACAACACCAACATATCGTGATGTAATGGTTGAGTTGCTTCATCTTAATAAAGGGCTTGATTTCAAATTCTAAATATAAAGAAAATTTTTATTAAGAGTATAACTCCTGAATGAGTCCAATATGAGATTCAGATACCAAATGAAGAATAAAAAAAAAATCATGACACGTCAATTCAAAACCGTTAATATCACAAAATGTAAAGTGCCACTAAAAATAAATAAAATTATATTATAAGGCATCATCGTCAATAATAAACCTTGTAATAACAAAATAAAAATATTGAATATCAATCCTAACAAAAGGGAAATGAAAAGTGTAGAGGTTTCTCATTTGATAAAATAAAATGTCGTTTCCAAATGGCTCAAATTTTAGTGTGTTTGGATGAAACCTTACGTGTCTATCAACAAAGGCCTCTTTATCATGCAAATTCAAAATGATCAACACGTAACAAACCCCCCATCTACTTCTCTTAACTCTATCTATTATATTACTCATATCTCTCCTCTCTGCTTTTCCACTCTTCATCTACAATCCTTAGCAACAAAAAGAAGAACAATGCAGACTCAGCCTCGTCATGAGCAGCAGCTTTCTCGTCAGGTGGCCAAGACCACCACTGCTGTCACTGTTGGTGGTTCACTCATGGTGCTTTCCGGGTTAACTCTGGCGGCTACCGTTATCGGTCTAGCTATAGTTACCCCTTTGCTGGTGATTTTCAGCCCTGTTTTGGTACCTGCTGTTATAACTCTTGGGTTGATCCTTGGTGGGTTTTTGGCTTCTGGTGGTTTTGGAGCTACTGCTTCTTTTGTTTTCTACTGGATGTACAGATACGTCACGGGGAAGCACCCGATCGGAGCAACCAAGATTGATTACGCGAGGGATAAGATTGCACATGCGGCAAATGATGTGAAGGAGAAGGCGGAGCAGTTGGGGCACCAAGCACAGCAACAGATTAAGGGTTGAAGAGAGATTCATTCAGGAGCTCTTTTTATTTTTATTTTTAATGCAAGCATGTACCTTTTAATCGTTTGTTTGAGAATGTTGGTTTTTATGGTAGATATCAATGGTTCTGTAACTTGATTTACTATTAACGAGTCTGTTATTAAAATATCCAAATCCTTGTTAGTTCCTTGCTTCCTTTAAGCTTTTAGTTGAAAATGATGCCAAACTCTGGCACAAGAAATCATTTTTGGCACACGCATGAATAGGAGGCCACCTTCTAGTAAAATTATTGGCCGATGGTGGAATTACTGCAATCATATGTAGCAGAGTTGTTCACCAATAGTACAAGTACTAATTTCTCAAAAGTAACTTATTGCAAATATATGCGCGTTACAAACAAGAAGAAACACAGTACTGGGAAAGGCAGAAACACGAAAAGCTAAAATTGGTTTAAACATCTCATCCATAAAATCCTCTAGACAGCAGCATTGGCCTAAACGTTTTTGGAAATAGCAATAACGTTGAAGTTGATTGAGTCTGGATTTTTCTCGATTATCTTTTTGATAACTCTGGCAGCATCCTGTAATAAATGAGAAATACTTCCATGTCACAAAACGCATAATGGGGAGATAGATGAAAGGAACCACGAGGCGGAAATAGAAATTTTTGTTTAAAAGGACAAAAACATTGAAGTTTTACGGTCTCATACAAGTATGTGAACTTTAGTTTAAAAGAACTTCTGAAAAAACGCCAAATCTTATGTAGGAGTAAAAACTAAACTTTAATCCCAATTAATTGATATTTGCTTATAAGTGATATTTCTCCAGATTTGGGACTCTGATAATGTGATCACACGTACTGAAGAGTTCCAAATTAAAATGGATGAAGCCACGAAGGTTAGGTCTGGGTGTGAAACAAAGAAATTGGGCCACAGTCACTGACTAATTGTCATCGGTCAGTGAACTTCACTCCCAGAGCATGGACATAATTACTTACCTTTAATAAGCTGTTTGGAGAGGATGCGCCATGTGTAATAGGTCCAGCCCTCCTTCCATCAAGTTCATAGAGTTGTCCTGCAATGTGACCAAAGCTTGTGTGACTTTCAATTCCTCACCCATCATGAGTCGAGTTAAGTAAAGCTGAATCGTCTAGTCAACAATCACTATATTATTGATGTTGTAAACAAAGATATAGTCATGATGCAATTTTTTGACTCCCATAACATGCGCTCCTAGTGCTCCCCAATTTGTTGTTGTTTAACTCAAGGGAAAAAGAGGTTTCTCATTAGTATCAATGGATGGCAGTATGTTATCTAAAGGGAGTGGTTGACCTAGCAGACATCTTCAAGTCATTATTATAGCATCAACACAAGCTTCCATGTTTTCACAAGAAAACTACAGCTAATGAAATGTAAATTGATGGAGATCCCAGGCCCTCTAGGTGCTACTATGCTCCATATCAACCGAACTCCTTAAACACTCTGCAGAAAGCTACAAATGGAATAACAGTTGACTCCCAACAATACTCGGAAAAAAAGTAAATCAACCTTACAACTTTCTACACCAAAGCCATATTAGTAGATACTAGCAGTCTAGCATAAGGTTTGTAATGCCCAGCACTCAGTTTACACTCCAGATGACAAATAACTACCATCTTAACTTGGAAGCAGAATGCAGACGGTGCTTAAGTCAATTCTACGGATCACAGAAACTGAGAGAGTGAGAGAGAGTGGGATGAAATGGGATGGAGAAGGAAATACCATCAACACAGGTGAAGCAGATGAAATGAGTGTTCACATCGTCGGTAGCCTGCATAAAGAACGCACCAGATTAATGCACATTAAACATGAAAAAAACATCAAAAAAGAAATAGTGACATGTATTTTATGTCATATACATGGGAATTGGGATTGTTAAACCAACAAAAGGAGTAATTATTTCAATGGGAAAACTGATATAGAGGAAGTTTCTGACTTCATAGTCTTAAAATCCAATCAATTTAGTTTCACATCTTCAAAAAGATTTAACATAAAGCCAGCAAATGTTTTTTTCCATCTTCCATAAATCATAATCTAAAAAATTAGAACTATCTTCTATTTGAAGCTTTTAACAGAGTTTGAACTGAGGTTCACACAAAACTCTCAAACAATCTCTATATTGGCTTGCATAATAACAAAAAACTACATCCCCTGGCTCTAACATTTCTCAGTTGCAAGAGAAGCATGCAAATCCACAAAAGTGTGAGTTTAGGAAGAGTAAATGCACCAGAGACTAATAGGAAGGTTGTTGGTTATCAACTATCTCCAAACCATCAAAACCTCGGGTGTTTGTATTGCACACAGTTGCTAGGCTTAAAGGTAGCCTCTAACATGCCCAAACTCTCTCATGCAAACAAGCCAGAGCTTAACAAGAAGGTTGTTGGCCTTCTCAAAAACAAGAAGGTTGTTGGTCTTCAACAAACTGCAAGCCATCAAAATCTCTGGTGTATCACACCAATACCCACAGAAGGCTTAGAAGTGCAAGCTTCCTATAAGACGCCCAAATACTTTTTTCATGCCTCTCTGTTCCAATAATGTCGAGAAAACAAAGAGGCCGTCGTAGCAGCAAAACACATAAAGAAATGTCCAGAACTGTGAGCTCCGGAAAATCCAAATGTACAAAAAGTTCAAATCAAATATAGAAAGTTGTTCACAGCAACATTCTTTAGCTCAGCAAAAGCTTAGCTGCTGCTGCCACAACACAACAGCGACACCAGACTTGAAGATACCACCGTATATTTTTATTTTTTATCTAAAAAGGAGAAATGGGGAAGGGACTACAAGATAAGGAATTAAACCCTCACCAAATATGTGAAAGTTTAGGTTACCAACTGGACTACCCTACTTGGTTGCATGAATTCTTCTTCATGTTTTTTGCACTAGATCAGACCCTCCTCCTTTGTGGTTGCCAGTCTCTAAATAAAATTATCTTTTTTCTTTTTAGAAAATGTCAAGAGTACTCATAGATCACTGGTTCAATTAATATGTCAATACATTGATGAAATATTTAATCTCTGACTTACTTTACTTCTAAGTGCACCAAGGAATGATTAAGTACCAATGGAATCTTATATCAGTAATTGAAAGCAAAAAGGACAAGCTGAAGGTTTTTGAATATGTTCAGCTTCAATTTTACTTCAGAGAAGCAAATATTGTCGTGGACTCATTGACTAATGAAGGATTGAAGCTCGAGGGACAGATTTGGTATGATGAATTTGAGCAGCTTTCAGAAAAATGAAGCAAAAATGGTAATGGATAGCATACAAATGCCTAGTTTCTTGAGTAGGCATAGATTTAGTATAAGGACTGTTTATTTGAGCTATGTAAGAAACACATAGATGATTCAAGGCAATTCTGACCTCAGTATCACCAGCAGTGGCTGCCACTGAATGAGCAACTTCCATTTCCCTATCGTTTTCAAGGAACACAGCACGCTGCAAATTTGTACCCGAATGTATTAGCATTGGATGACTAGAATGATGTGACTGGCCACTAACTTCAATAGCCAAAATTAATACCTGCATTGGGTCCATGCTTGAGGTTGATTTAAAGAACTTGTCCAAGAATGAACCCTCGGCTAAATGAAAAAAAAAACAAGCATGTCAAAACTCGGGGAACAAAAAGAAAAGGAGAACTAGGATTGAAAAGATGGAAAAAAGAAAACAGCAAAAAGGGAAGAAAAAAAACAATATAGTGAATATGTAAAAAGTAAAACAAAAAAACATATCTTCCAAGTTGACAAGAATGTCACCATAGTTCAAAGAATTTCATCTAACCACCAAAATTCTCAAGATCTTATCTGTGGTCAGGCATTTCTCAGACTATGATAATGAATTAAGAGCCTTTCCCCCAAATACTATCATCAATTATAGCACAACATCAAGCTCTTGACTGAGTAATATACTGCTTGTGCAACTATCTGTTATGATACTACCAGAAACTCTTAAGTACTCCCACCTCTAATATTACATACTTAATGCAAAGAGTAGAAACCTTCATGGTGAGAATCAGTTCATGATATATATAGAACATCAAATGACTTACTAAGTTTTATCTGAGAGGTGATATTCCCAATAGCATGAAGAAGGCCAATTGTTCCGCATGCATTTCCCACTGTTTGCTTCATGTAGTAAACTGTACTACTGGGATCCTGCACCTGCCAGAAAGCTCTCAAGAATAATTATAGAATTATGAAGCCAAATATAAGGCATAAATGTAGAAACACTCAAATGCTCCAACTCAACTCGGTCAAATAAATAGAGAAGAAACAGATAATCAAGTATATTAGGAGATATTTAGAAGGGGCCAAAAAAAGATGTTGTAGTGATGACTGATGACTGATTTATGTGACTGATGAAATATAAAATCGAGTTTCTGTTACCTGTCAAAGCCAAGTATAATATGACCTTGCATTGTCTATTAAACTCACTTAGCAAACAACCTGTCTACAGGACCACTTAGACACACTGGTATGGTTTCATGACAGCAGCCAACAAAGATCAAGCCAGAGTTCAACGAACTGGAGAATATTGTACACAGCAGGAAAGCAAACAAAAAGGAACAAATGAAATAATCAGATCCAAGACAGAGAAAGGATCTAGGCAACTGATAGCAAGGAGACCAAGCACTGGCAACTGCAAACCCCACTTCCCCTTTAAATAGGAAAAAGAGAGAGGCAAGAGGGAACTTCCTAGGATTAGTGATGGACAAAGTTTCACACCAAGAACTGCATAAGCAGGAACAATGACATTTAAGTAATTGAACACCCCAAAAAGAGAGAGACTAAATGGCATAATTTGGCTAACGGAATCATTCATCAATAAGAAGAAAAAAATCTAAGGTTGGAAGTAAAGAACTGATGAACATGAGTAGTTTATAAAGAAATGGTCATTCAATTCACCTTTGTTTCGCTGTCTTGCTTTATTCTCTCTTCTTCACTCTGCACGCACATTGCAGAAAATTAATTAGTTGACCAAGATCATTGACATATACCAGTTAACATCAAACTAAAATAACAGCAAACCTGAGATGTGAGAGGATAGAGAAATAAAACAGCAAGCACTGGCTTTGGCACCATCTCCAGAAGTTCTTCATCTAACCCATAAACATCACAGCACTCGGCCTCATTCGGTGGAACACCAAGACCCCAAAGAAACTGCTCGATTAAAAAACTCATAAATTAGGAACTTCATTAATATTTTTCACTTCTACCTTCATGTATATGATTTTCCTCCTCCTTCAGCTTCCTATAGTTTAACAAAACATATATAAATTTTGATTAAACGCTTCTCAACCTAGTTAAGAAATACCATCCCGTAGTTCTTTCACATACTAAAGCCAACAACAACAACAAACACAATGAAATTCCACAAGTGGAATTTGGGGAAGGTAGAGTGTACGCACACCTTACCACTATCTAGTGGAGGTAGAGAGGCTGTTTTCGGAAAACTTCACATACTAAAGCCAAACTTATCAAATCTAATTCATGGTGGGAAACATACTTAGTTGATTGTAGTGCTGGCAATTTAGGCCCACTTTTCACTGACCCGCCCAAATAGCCCAACAAATATGGGTTGAAAGAGTGATTTTAAATATGGGTAATATTTGGGCTTATACCCATATTTTACCCATTAAAATATGGGTATTTTATGGGTAAATAACGGGTCATATATGGGTATTGTAAGTTTTCTCCAAACTTTCAAAGAACCTCTGTTGCCAAGTTTTAGAAGCTATTTTTCAGCAAAAAAATTGGGTGTTTCTTCCACGAATCACAATCTCAAAGATAATTTGGTAAGTCTCTAAATTTCTCCTCTCCTTAATCCTTCTTCCTCGTCTTCCCTCTTTCTCTTCCTTTTCTTTTCTTTGAAACTTAGGGCTAGGGTTTGTGATGAATCTCCTGAAATCTTCTTCTTGTTTCTGAATTCTATTTGTGGTAAATAATTCCTTATTTATAAGAATTATGAATGTAGAGCAGATGCATTTTCTTTATACTTGTACTTTGCTAAGTGATTTTCTTTACTTTGGGGTCCATTTTAATCAACTAAAGTATGCAGAGCAGATGCATTATCTATGGAGTGGAAACAGAGTTATGAAACTGTTCCAGCTCAGTTTCTTGGAGATGAGAGAACTATTGGAGAATTGATGCTCTTTATATGGGTATAACTAGTATTTTACCCAACTCATATTATACCCAGCCCATATTTTACCCATATTAAAATGGGCGGGTTGTATTATTACCCATTTTTCCTCAACCCATTTTTAACCCGCCCATTTGCCACCACTAGTTGATTGAGTCAGTTCTCAACCAATATTAAGGTCATTCTCTTTTTACTTCTAATTACACTTAGAAAACATCAATCTCCTCGATCCCATTTTATATGACACCATTAGTACTTGACTACATTTTCTTTTCCACATATCTGATGCTCCTACCAACTATTTTCAAGCACAAAACATTGCGACTTTGTAAATTTTACGCATCTAAATATAACTTTTAAATAATGTCCAATTTGAGTCCAAAAATTAGCTAGTTTGACCACAGTACTCAAAACAGATCGTGATTTTGGGACGGAGAGAGAGTAGTAGGTTGAATTCATTCCAGATACAGCTGATTCAGAAGACGGTAAATACTACAAACTGAGATTATTTGAAATACCGAAACAAAAAGAGGATACAAATGAAAATCAAGAGATAGGAAAAAGGAGTGAAGGTACCTGATTCATGACATCGGGGTTAGCTTCAAGAGGAAGCCATCTCTTCTTAGAGCCTGTGCTTTCCGCCATGGATTCCTTTCCTCTATTTTACTCTCTCTCAACCTCGATCGCCTTCTCCTCTTTATATATAGTTATGGGAAGGGCTTTATGGTGGGGGGTTTTTATCATTTTCTAGCACCCTCGTCTTCTTATTTTTCTCTATCATTTTTTGTTCGTTTGTTTTTACAATTTAAATAAAATATAATTTATAAAAGAAATGTTTTTTAAAAAAAATATTTTAAGAATAAAAAATAAAATGTTGGAGAGATTTGATTGGACCTAAAACTAAAAATTGTAATAGATCACTAAATCAATTTACCAGTATTTTGAATATTTAAAGTTGAAAAAAATAACAAGATGAAGAATTTAAATTCAAAGGTATATTAGAATGCTAAATATTTAGCAAGTTAATAACACGAGATACTTTTCCAGGAACACATTTGATTGTTTCAAATATATTTCCCTTTTAAAGAACATTATTATCAAAAGAGCAAGTTTTCAACTTTTCCGGAGTATGGAGAAGATCTTATTGGAAAATGAGCCCTACAATACACGATTCAAATTTAATTCAGACTTCAATGTGGTCCCTGATATATAGGGTGGGAAACAAAAAAAGAAAGTTTCAATTTTTAAAATTTTATTTGGTTGCACATAACTTCATATTACATATTTTTGTATATGAGTGTTTACTGTTACTAAAAGAATTTTGAGGAGATCTACACTTCCCATCTATTTATATTTGGCGAAATGGTCTGGTGGACCCTTATACTTGTATATGTTTGTATTGTGAACCCTTCTACTTGCCCATTTGTCATCTGAACCCCTGAAATTATCAAAATACGATATTTTAAACATTATTTTTGACTTGGCATCCTATGTGGCAGTGAATATCAAAGAGTGTGTGACACACACTTATTAGGAGCGTGAGACCCTTGGAAAAGGGTTTAACAGTAGGGCTTTGTAAAGCCATCATCTTCCTATTTGCATCTAACACCATTGTTGGACAAAAATTGAGCTTTTCTTGGCCTCTTTTTTGATCTTTTTCCCCCAAATTTCTTCTCTATCGTTTCTTGTTATTATACAACTCTTTTTTTTTTTTTTATAAAAACGCCATGAAAGGCATAACACTACTACCAAAATATCTTACACTAACATAGACACAAAAATACAAAATTCCCAAAAAAAATCAACAAAATCAATGTAATCGACTAAAACCCCAAAATCAAACAAAGACACAAATAGAGATCAAATCCAAACTAAACAACAAATAAATTCGAAAATAAATTGGAAAACCTACCTAGATAAGTTGAAAATCAAACAAAAAAACTCAAATATATTTGACATTGACCCCTTGTTTCAGTTCCAAACCAAACTCAAACTTATTGCCTTCTTCTTGTCCTCCTCACCTTCTCCGACCAAATTGCCTTCGTTCTCACCATCTCCGACAAGCTTCAACCAACAACTATAAATGAGAACCAACAACAACAACAACTAAGACAAAAACACCAAACTAACTCTGCCAATAAGTCTCGACTTTCACAACGCCGCTAGTTGTGAACAACTAGAAACAATCAGACCACCCAATAGACCCCCACTTTTCCTTAGCGCCACCGATCACCACCAAAATCCCAATCCAACAGAACCCAAAATCAACTCCGAACTTCGACGAGATTGTGAACAATCAGAAATCGTACCAACATTTTTTACTTCAATGGAAAGAGTAGAAGAGATTGGAAAAAGGAAAAGGGTAAGGAAGATAAGAAAAAGTTGAAATGAGATTGTGGGAGTGGAGATGCAGATGCAGATGGCTATGACAAAGAGAAATAAAAATTGGAAAGAGAAAGTGTAGGTATATTAATCAAATATAATAAAAGGAAAAATGACATGGAGTGATCATATATACATGTGTCATTTTATAATCATACGTGTCATTTTATAATTATTTTTAAAATTACGTGTCAGGCGTTTGCGATACACACATTTGAGTAGTAAAAAACGTGTTTAAAATATTGTGTTTTGATGAGTTCAAGGGTTCAGATGACAAAGGAACAAGTAGAATGATTCACAATACAAACACATACAAGTATGAGGGTCCACCAGACCATTTCGCCTTTATATTTTTCAGTTTAATAACTTGGTGTCCGAAACAAGTGAAGATAATCAATCTAAACTTGTGTCGAATAGACCTAATAAGTGAGTTGAAACGCTCCTAATTAAAAAAATACTTCAATCTATTTGATCATGTGAATGTCCAACAAAATTAGACTCAAGGCCAAACCTATTTAAAAAAATCTAAATATCGTGGTTGTCAATTTAATAGATCTCATTTGCATTGTAAATTGACAACCACGATATAGTAACTCTAGCATTGTGCCAAGTCTTGTTCTCACATCTTTCACTAGCTAACATGCACAAACCTCTTTTGAATTCTACCATTCTTGATATCCATTTTCTCTTCATAAGAATGTATTAGACTTAAGCTCGACGAACCCATTGCTCTAGTCGAAGCTGCTTTAGAGGAGGACCAATATTTGGCTTAGTCCTTTGGGGGCACCGCCATTTTCCTGTTGTTTCCAAAGCACTAGGATGCAAGTTGGTTGTTTCTGTGAGTACCTTTCTAGTCAAACCCTGCTTGTGGCAGTTTGATGCAACACTGACTCCACTTAAAGGAGACTGAACTGCAGCTGGCGTTGGCAAAGGACTTTTGTTCTGCACTTGACTATTTCTACTCTTTCTGGTTGATATAAAACCATTCTCTCCAAAGTCATTTATGTGATTTTCTTTGTCGATGATTTCTGCTGCTTTCCGTTTGGATAACTTCTGACTTAACACACTCATCTCCATCCTATTTTTAGATTGCACATCATCAGCAGGTTCAACACTATCTTTAGATTTCGAACTGTTCTCTGCAGAATCCTTCCTGTGAATTGGATGTCTGTATAATTTTTCACCTTCACAGCTAGAATGATTGATGGTGCAGGATACTTTGCAGTTAACTTCTTGAGGAAAAATGGTCTCCAAGTGTTCTCCATCACTCTCTTTGAAGACCATGTCAATGTATCTTGGTGAACCACAATTGCTGTTCTCCGTTGTCTTGTGATTTAGTGTCTGTTGAGAAATTCTCTCATGAGACATTTCATTGGATATTCTTGCGTTCTTTGTCCCATCAGCGTCCTGATCCTTCGAAGCATACAAACACAAAGGAAATCATCAAGGGAACTTACGACAATATGGTAAGGTAGACCTCAATTATGTAGCTGAAGTGTCAGTTATCTTCTTTGCATGGTAGAAACAATTGTATAACTAACAGAATCGGAGATGAAATGGTTTATATGCATAGCTACCAGCCAACTGAAAATACCTAAGTTTCTAACTAACTAAAGACAGAATAGATCTTTTAATGTTTCTTTCTGTCTTTGTTTTGTACATATGTTCAACTATGTGATCCAACACTGTAACTCAATGTAATCTTATTGTATATTCTAGGTACTGATCCCTCCAGCCAAAAAGGTTTGTACAATCGCAGAAAGATAAAATCCATCTGTTTGTTGATCTACAGCTTAAGGTTCTACGTTTGCTTTGAGTGTACATTCAATAAATCAACATCTAAAGCATGAGTTCACAAAGAATTGATGTAGATCAAGAGGATGTATGAAAGGAGTTTGATGCAGCTGAAGGTTCTAAGTTTACCTTTGAGGCAGTTTGATGCTCATACTTGTCATCATGGATAAAAGGAGTTCCTAATGAATTCCTAAAATTCTGAGGTTCCTCACCGCCACTATATCCATTCGTACACACTTTGCCATCTAATTCTTTTTCATGATCTGGAAGTATGGAATCTTGAATAGTATCCACTTTTGGAGATTCATAAACATAGCTAGAGAACCAGTTCCGGATGTCTGGAGGCTCTGATAAAGACCATATATGGTAACAAAGATTAGCATTAACAAAAATTATCATTGCCTGCTTAAAAAAATGGAAACTTTTGTATTAGGAGGTGAAAGGATCACACTTACCTGAAGCAAGTGAAATGTCATCTGAAGACTCCACATCCTAAAGACAAGTACATAAAATCATGGTTTAGTAAGAGAACATAGGAGAGACGATCCAAAACAAATCTATGTGCTACACTGTCCAGAAAGGAACTCGTCGATACATGACTTGATGTTTGTCAATCCATACAATATTTTGCAAATTTTCCTCGCACAAAATTGCTCATCTACTTCCAATAAATATTTCTGAACTTCACAGACTAAGGGGAACATGCTAATGGAAATAATCAGAGAAAATTGTAACATTATTATCAAAATCCACCACCAAGACGTAGCACTTCAAAATAGACTTGGATTCCAATTAAAAGTTTGCACAGTGGAAATTGAAACAACAATAGAAAATAAAACTTGCCTGACCTACCCATTTGTTATCTGCAACAGAATTTGTACACTGCTCAAGGTCTTTTGAAGCCATATTGACTCCAGAAGACAAACTGTTGTTTTTCCCATTTGTTTGATTTTCAGCAGAATTATCTTCCTCCCTGCTGTTGATGTCTTCTTTGCATCCTCTGGAGCTAGTATCCTCATTGAAACTGATGTCAATTGATTCAGGGACTATAGTATCATCACTATCAGCCAATAGGGGAGTTTCAGGCACAAAACTTGAGAAACAGTCCTTGGTATCTAAAGGCTCTGATAGCACTGACATAGGGACAGAAAGTCAGCTTCGTACAAATTTCATACAAGCAATTTTGATATACAAATTTAAGGGAAAGAGATGAACTGGCAACTTTAGTATGTGGTCTAGTTTCTACTTTCTCGGCATATATGAGGTTCTAAAATCCACTTCTTTCTACTGAGATGCCAGAAAACAATAGTAAGCAATACTTCATAGTATGTTAGCCTAACTTACCAGAAGAAAATGGGATATCATCTGAAGCTCTCCAAACCTGTGAAACAACCACTAGAGTAATATTACTAATCTTTAAAATGGTAGTATTCATTAACAATCTACAACTTTTAAAGCTCTTAATAACTATAAGATTGAATTCAAGAAGCAGATAACAAAAATCTCTTTAATGTTGAAACTCTAATGTAAGGGTTTCTGAGAATAATCATATCTTATGATCACAGTAAATTGCATAGCTTAACAGACCTAGTAATATCCCTGTGGCTTAAACTTTTTAACAAGGGGTTGATATTTCCTTCTTTTTTCCCTTTCTCATGAGGGGGTTGAGTCAATTCAACAAATTTATTGTTTCTTCCACAAATTTAAATGAAAAGGGGGAATCTAAAGATAAGGTTTAAGGGATAAGACTTGAAGCTCAACTACCTTAGTTGGAAGTTTGATATCTCCTTGTGAAGCTACATTCTCACCACAATACAAGGAATGAGCTTTCTTTCTTTTCCTGCCATCTCCCGAATCTTGAAAATCATCAATCTCACTCAACACTGGCGAATCATACACATAGCTCGAGAACCAATTTCCAATATGAAGAGGCTCTATTTGTTCAAACAAGAAAAACCCAATGAAAAAATAAATAGATTGAACCTTCTAGATTAACTCTTTGGGGAAAATATGCATACCAGAAGGAACCGACAGTGAGTCTACAGAATCTAACACCTGCAATTCAAAGTTGCTCATTCAGTGATTAAGTTTAATTTCCTTTTTGTTAGCAGAATAAAAAACAATAAACTAGTGTTTCACCATGGATTTTGAGACTTCTAATTACAAAACAAAAAAATCCAAGTAAAATGAATGTACAAACACAATTCATAAATTAAAATTTTCAAAATCTATGGTCAAATGGGAGCTTCCGGGATTACCTGCTTTGACATCGGCTAGAGAAACAAGAACTATTCAAAAATGATGTTTGAAAAATGTGAAAAGAGAAACTGTGAGAACAAAATTTTGGGATGTAAATAATCTACAAACTACAATGGCGCGTCTTTCAAATTTTCAAATTTATTATTTCCCGGGAAAAAAATTCCATCTGCCTGAAAACATTTTACTGTGTTCAACTTTTGAAATTTCCATATCTCTCCTTTATTATCAACTTAGCTGCAGAACTGGTCCACTATTTTACCTTTATTACACTTTATGCACAAACAAAGTACAAACACCACTTTGCCTTTCTAATTTTATTTTAGGGAAAAGGGTCAAAAATATTCTCAATTTTGTTTTATTGGTTGACTATGTCATTATTTGTGCCCTCAATTGGATGAAAGGCCCCAAATCAACTAAAACTACCTAATTTTAACTCGATCCAACCCACTTAATCATATAATCCATTTCTTTTACCCAAAAATCAACTTTGCTTTCCACCACCAGCGCCTCCACTTAAGCCACCACCCTTTCCGAGATCTCCTTCACCACCGTCGCCGAAACCACCACCTCGAAACAGGTAAATTTTTTAAGATAAAAATGTTTGAACTTTAATTAATGATATTAAAATCTAAAATACAAAATAATAAAAATGTTTCTTCTCAACATCTGAAAATACATGAAGCTTGTCTTTATGAAAAATTTCAAATAAAATATTACGTAATTGATTCAATACTACAGCAATAAATTAAATAGGGGTAATCAGTTAACTGCTCATTTTTTGAAGTCCCGTCTTTAATTTTGTTCTCAGTACTTAGTATAATGTAACAAACATTACATGTCACAGTTAGTATATATAGTAAGATTGATTTTCTTGGAAAATAAAAGAAGGAAGGTTCAATACGTAAAGTCACGTGAACATATTTCCTGGAAATCCTGCTTCCTTGGCCTTGGGATGCGTTGGCTCGAAAAATATAATAGACCAAGGAAGGAGAATTAACCACATACAATATTGTGCGCCAATGTATATTATTCTGCATTTACATGGTCCTACTTGCTTTAAATTTCCAACCAAGAAAAATTGAACTTGATTTGGTGGGATTCTGAACTTTCTTCAACACAATCATCAACCAAGACATATACATAGAGTCATCCACTTGCACTTCTAATTCCCTCATCGTAGGTCTCTTTTCGCCATATATATATATATATATATATATATATATATTCTCCTTATCAAGCTCAATCGATCTTCTCATAATTCAACCTCTCTTCCACTTTGTGTTGTAATGTCAATGCTATGAGATATACTCCTAACATTATTACTGTATTTTTTATTCACAAAGGTATCACTTGGAATTAAGTGCTCCCTTTCACCTTGGGTTTAGGCCTTAGGGAGGAGGAGATTGAACTCATTTGAGTTTAAAGTAGTTTGATTGAAGTGGAGTAGGAAGAATGAAGATATATATATACAAGTTGACTTTATCTGGCATATTGCACGTATATATCTTGATTCTTCATTATATTACTCTTGACAACATGTCTTCAATTTGCATGATCACTAGTTGATTCACGGTTCACAAGGTTATATTTGCGAATGGCTCTCATGGTAAGTACTTCACTTGGGAGTACTTATATTTGCAACCACTTTTACCTTCTTTGATGAGATCTATTAGTCATTTTTTGTAATTATAAGTAACACATTTGTATTAATTGGAAAGACACTGGTTTATTCATCCGATGTCATATATGTTACTTTTTATGACGTTATTAATTATTCGATATATATAGTCTAGTCGTCAAAGAGAAAAAAAATTGTATTCTTCCTTTTGCCCATATTGATCAGTTTTATTCTTTCAAGTTTTCTCTATTGCGCATTGAGTGATATTTTACTTAATTAAATCCACATATTAGTCATTCAAATAAGAAGATAAGTCGACTTTTGGTCATTGATTTCAGTTATTTTTACTTTAGTTGGAATTTATGAAGTTATAGTTGAAAATAGAATTGTGTTTGGTTATACTTGCAAATGAGAGAAAAGAGCATTCTATTCGAAAAGTTTGGAATTCAACTTCAAGTTTAATTTGAAATTTCCATGGCCAAACACTAATATTTTTGTAAAACGAGAAATTATTCCAAAAAGTGAATACTTCTCATGGCCAAGCGAGTCCTAAAAAAGAGAAAAATAAGTATGTCGAAAACATATACATCTTGTTACTTCTTTGTACATGAAGTATACATTCCCTGCTAGTAATATATAACACTCAGGAAGATGGACTAGGCAAACAACTAGATCTAGGGAAATTATGTTCTCTATCAAGATTGATAGTCAAATCCTTTCCCTTGCTAGTGTAAAGTCTTTTAAAATTAGACCTTTGTTCATTTAGCAGCCTCACAAGACTTCTCTTGGCATTAGGCCTAAATGGACAATTAGATGCCGTAAATCCATCCACCAAGTGCAAATACGCCTCTAAATCATGGCAGCACGCAACATCCGCGTTAGGCTTCAAAAAAGGAGACATCTTTGTATCAACTCTGAATTCAGTCCCAACATGTGAGTACGCCCATGGCATCCTACAATCTAACATCTCTAGCACTCGACCCGCACCCGATTCTCTTAACTTTTTGTCGAGTGATTCGCTCACAAACATTCCTGGAACCCTCGTGATCACGTCTTGATTATTCACGATACGTAAAACCTTAACATTATTATCGTTAAGTCGATCTGCGAAACCCCGGTTGCCTACTCGTGGCCCCCCGAAGGAAAAAACGGCCACGGGCGGGGCGTTCGGCACGCACGTGCTTAAATCATCCGCGACTAAAAGGGATAATGCCGCACCGAGACTGTGCCCGGTTACGGTAATGCTTAAAGGCTCGCCTTTGTATTTTTCTATTAATCTTTGCACTTCGTTAACAACTGATTCAGCTAAACTTGGCACACGATGGTCACCTGTTTTGTATAAACTTAAAAATCCACATTCTACTTTAGACTGTACTACTCCTTCGTCGTTATCATCATCATTATCATTTTGTTCCACTAACAAGTCACGAAAATTCTCTGCCCACTCTAAACAAGTGGCGGTCCCTCGTAACGCGATAACAATGTCTCTCCTTCCCATTCGTTGAATCTCACTCCTGTCATCGCACACTGCCACGTAGCCGATCCAGCTAGACCGCTGAGTCATCCATCCGAGATCAGGTGCCACGTCATCAACCCACTTAGGCAACCCAATAGATGAAGTTGCGTATAAGCTCTTAGTCACCTTGTATGACCTATCCGGTAACGCCACGTGTCTCTCCGGCGGAACCTCATCTGCTGACGTGGCCGGGTCGGAGTGAAAACAGTGATAAGCCGACTGTATGAATTCCCCGTACCGGACTAATTCTCGCCGGAGATTTTCGTCGAGCGGATCGAGTAGCCCGAGCCAGTTATTGCTGCCGTGATACTCTCTCCACCGGTTAGCGAGATTGTTCCGAGGAGAATATTCAATTGATTTTGACGATAATAGCCTTTTTAGTCTATTCAAATGCCGTGGCGACATATCCTCTGCAGCTTTTCTCATCTCATCAGGCCAAATGTTAGCCAAATTGAGCCCTTCTAACAAGTTTTTTCTTCTATTCTCTATCGACCTATTACTGGATTGTTCAATTACAGGTTTCGATGAATCAATTGGGTTCGTCTTTTGCAGAAGCTTTTCGAGATTGGAAATGTGTTTTTTCGTCATTTCTGTAGATGATGAGATTGTTTTTACAGTTTGTGCATTGCACTTAAAGTTGACTCCCTGTGGCTGAAAAAGGTGAAGATTTGGTAGTGTTGTTCCGATCTGCATGGTTTTAGAGAGAGAAAAAGGTGGAGGGATTTAGAGAGTGAGAGAGAAGAGTCAATGAGTTAGTTGTTACAACTAGGAAGCTAGTTGTTATTGGATCGAACTTGGTTATTTATAGAAAAGAAGGTTACACATTGAGGCTTGTTCTTTTCTTTATTTACAATTACAACCAGCAATAACATCATAATATATAATCCAATAAATATGGTTGAGGCATCCCATCACCGGTCGATTCGATTCGATTCAATTTGATTTTACGTATTATTAATTTAATTTATTAGTTTTAACGTGGTTAAATTGGAAATTAAATAATTTATTATTGATTTTTAATTAATTATTTTTTAGTTCTTAATAGTTAGATTTTCAGTTTAACTAGTAAAAAAATCTCTCTCTCTCTATATATATTCGTAAAATAGGAATTGTAGTTAGAATAAAAGTGCAACACAAATTTCCACATTGTTCATTTTTATCACAATCAAATCTAAAATTTAGAAAAGATAGATAATACTAGTTTATGTCGAAAAGAGAGAAGATATCACAATAGAGAGGCACAAAGGCTAATTTGTATTTCCTACAATCGGAAGTAAAACTAAAAAAAAAAACCGGTAAAATGTCAACCGAATAAATGAAGTAACATATAGTAAGAAAAAAAGGACACACAATATGAGTAGGTGAAAAAGATGGACGGTATTATTTGAGTAGTCGTTCATTTGTGTTACTCTAATTACTTAAAATAGAAAAAGGAGAATAAATTAGCCTCGTGGCCTCCCCGAATAGCTAGTTGCTGACTCCTCTCTTTCCCTTTTCAATTCGATTCAAATATCAAAAAGTCTACTTTTAATTTATGGTTGACAATAACACAATTCCTCCAAATTCTTTATTTCAACATACCACGTTTTACACCTCCGACCATATTTTTTTTGTTTGATAAGGAAACCGTGCTCGTTATTTTTCGGATACATATTAGGTAAATTTCACTTCATCAATATAATAATCTGTAAATTATATTAAATAAATTTTAAAAGATAAATTCAATTGATAAATATAAATAAAATTCTTTATTTGGAGATCATCTGCTCAACTGAATGATGTAAATAAACTTCCAAATTCGAATTGTTGAGATCTTTGCCCAAAGGGTGATCTAAACAATTAATGGGCCAACAAGTAGAAGGACACCTCCGACCATACTGTGCTAAAATTTAGAAGGTTAATTATTATTTTTTAAAAATAACACATCTATATGTTTCAATTTATATGATAATTATTTTTTGAATTTTAAGATTTAAATAAAAAAAAATCTTTTACCGTATTTTTTTTTATATATATTATATTTTGATTTGTCGGCTATTATGACTTGTAATATTTTTTTACACAGTTTTCAAATATGTAAATTTATTTCAAAAAATTTAAAGATTGTATACCTGATTTTACAATCAAACTTAAATTGTATGACTTACGAAATGTGCCACATAAATTGAGACGGAGAGAATGTATTCTTAATTAATTTATAATGACTTCATATAGTTGTTTTTAAAAGATTAAGAAATTAACGTGTGAATTAAGATATACTGATAAATAAAATGAAAAAGAAGTGAAAATATTCTTGAACTATTAAAAACATAGTAATTATGTCATTTATCAATTTTTAGACAAAAATATTCTTATTGTTATTCAAAGTGACGCAAACAATATTATTTTATATTTTAATTTTCTAATATAAAATTAGGAAACGAATATATTTTATAATGTTAGTTAAAATTCACTTGTTTTCCATCTTCAAGCAAATAGTACTAGTGTCAAATTAACTCTCGTTCACATTTTCAACCTAGGACTTCAATTCAAATTGCTCTAATTTTCTAAAGTCATACATCGCATCTAATCACGGCCAAGTACAGTTACATGATGTATATTTTATCGATTTGGTGAAAATATTGAGTTTTGATAATTTTTTATCCATTATTAAATTATGACAACAAAGATTGTGTTATATTTTGAATATATACATATTTAGTATGATTATCATATTCTTATATATTATTTTTATGTGATGTGGTGTCGAGCGGGCCTGTGTTGACTAATCCTATAAGTCTATTATACGTTAATATATTTTTCTATATTGAAATTTAAATATAATGTTTCACTAACTACTATATCAGTCATATATCTTTATGTATCAGACCAACTTATATTCACACACCTCAATTAATTCAACAAAAATACCTAACTATTAGTCTATTAATTGCATGCCACCAACAATCCAACATGGATAATGAGTAATTTGTTTACTTAAGTTTTAGACAATAATGAGAACAAAACATTTTATATGGAGTATTTTTCTTTATCGAAACTTGAACCTAAAATATGATACTCTATGATATTTCATCCCCCACGGTCTTATACTTTGGGCGTATCTCTATCTCTAATTACTTGTCCATTTTTGAATTGACATACATATTAAGAAAATAATTAATAATATAGTGAATTTATCATTTTATCCCTATTAATTATGAAGTAAATGAAAAGTTCTATATTTTTTAAAGTAGTTAGTCATTTAATTGATGGTATAATAGGAAAAAAAATTGTTCTTTCTTGATTTGTCAAAATGGATAAATAACTAGGGATAACTAGAAAAAAAAAGTGGACAAATAATTAAGGACAGAGGGAATACTTTATTAGGTAATTTTCCCAAACTTTATTGGGTCGGTGCTTTATTGATTGCATATCTATAAAGTGGTAATGTACATATATATACATCCTTTTAGAGATGCCTATCCAATTCATCCCAAAAATATGAACAAATTGCTTAATTACTACTACCAAAAGCATGCACACTTTAAACGATAAACAAACAGCCTTTAATTTGTTGCTTTCACTGTACGTAATCGGATCTTCACTAGTTAATGGCATTTGATTTTTTTTTATATGGTATTTTGATATTTATATTGAAGTCTGATGACTAGTTATTTATATTGTGTAACGCTTTATTCGAGGAAAAACATTTCCTATCAAAAAATATTTCGATACTTAAAACTCAAATCCGAGTCATCTGCTTAAAGAACAGGTAACTTCATTCACTTCACCACATCATGTGATACTACATCCATATTTCAATACACTTGACTTTTTTTTCTTTCTTTTTTTTTTTAATTTTTTTTTTATATAAAAAAAATTAATGTAACATTTAGTTTTAAATTGCATTTGCCAATCGGCTCGGACACCAAATGGTCGGTGAACGTACACTTTGTTTCGCCGTACCAATTAAAACGTAAATTCAAATAATTCTATTTTATTAAATTAATATGTAATTTCAAATAAATGATAAGTAACATATTATAATATATCAAATTATATTCATGATATAGAACAATTAGATTATTGTCACTCAGGTATATATAATTTAAATAATCCATATATATTAAGTTATATATATATAAAACTCATTAATAATTGGAAAAATTGTATGGAATAGCAAACTATAATTCAAATTAAATGATATAGCCATACTTTATTTTAATTGTAATTCGCAACAAACATTCCTTTTTTTTGCCATTTGATTCGATATACAATTATCTATTTTCGGTATACAATTAGTCATTTTATACATTTCAGTATAAAATGTATAAAATGTGTTTGTGTTTGTATAAAGCGAGAGAAAATTGTATATACAAATACATATATTTTCGTCCTATACACTTATAATTATACAAATACAGATCTTATTATACAAATTACAATGTATAAATGAATTTATACAAAACTAAACAATTTGTATAAAATTGAATATTTGTAGAGAATTATACAAATCAAAAGCTCCATAGCAAACATAAAATTTGCTGCGCAATTATGCAAACTATAGTTATAACTTACAAATATAATTTTTATGTTTGCTATACGTGAAAGTTACTCTTAATAATATTCTAGCAATTATTTGCTACAAATTAATTTTAAAAGCATTATGAAATTAAATGGCTTAGTGGCGGTGTGATGGAGCCAAAAATATGCATTTTATTATGCAACTTCATATTATGATTTTAAATTAGTGTTAGATATGTAGTTTGGAATCATAATTTTATATCGCAGATATTCTAAAAAGCGTAACTTGAGATTCCAAAATTCTTTTGTATGTAAAAATTTGAGACATTAGTTTATATATTTTTTAAAATAAAAAGAACAATCATTTTAAATTTGTGGGAAAAAAAATGTATGCTCTAAGTTTTTAGAACTATTAAAAGAACCACAACAATTCTCTTAATATGGACTATAGGGGGTAAATATAAACATTTATTTATAAAAGAATTGACATGAAAATATGTGATTTATCAATGCGGCGTCTTATGATTTTCTTGATATCATATTCATGAATTATGATTTGTTCATTTAATAAAAATGCGTAAAAATTAAGAATTTTTTTATAGTTTTCAGTTTTCACAACTTGTTAACACACTATTTGAATTTTTTTTAAAAAAATCACCGCTAATGAATGAAAAATTTGTGTTATACATGTTTTTATTCATTTATCATTGAAATAACTCATTTAAAAAATTCATGATAAAAAAACATGAAAACATCATTAAAAATAAAGAAGGAAAACTTCCTAATTCTTTATATAAAAATATTATTATTATTATTTATCAATTCAATCAATATGTTCATGAAAATAACTACTTAATATTTTTAATAGAAAATTTAACGAGAAAATAGTCATTTTTTTTGTAGTAGTGAAACTTGGCACTGAATGGGCACAATGCATGAAAAGTTCTTCATGATCTTAATTTCTTCTTGAGAAATTAATGAGGCTCTTCACTAACAAGTACAATATAAAGTGTCCCAAATAAAAACTTTTGAAGAGCACTAGCAAAAGTTTTATGCTCTTGTCATCATTATATATTTCACTTTACGGCAAAAGTGAGCTACCACTTTAGTGGGTGAGATTAATATTGTACTTTTATATATTTAAAAATAATAATCTTAATTTGATTAAATATGGAGTTTAAGATAATAAATAATATTTTTAGTGTTGTGATTCTAAATTAAAATTGTGTTAAATATATCAAAATAATTTGACATAACTTTAATTTAGAATCATAAAATTGAAAAGCCTTATTTTTTTTTTAAACTCTATATCAATTCAAACTAGATCAATCTTTTGTAAACTAATAAATATATATGACCAAGCCTTGTGCGGATGTAGCATATCGATGTCATATTCATCTTAGTCGAGTACTTTGGAGGTGTCATAGTTATGTGATATGTACCTATAGTGGTGTGTGATATCGCTATCTCGCGAAATTAATCAAAATATTGATGTGTGCTAGTCGCTATCTTGTGAAATTAATCAAAATACGTGTGTACACTAGTGAAACATATATTCCTTTTATTTCACATGGGAGAAATTTATACTACTATTTTTATTTATTTTTAAAGAAAAGAGAAGGAAACTGAGGATACGTAAGAATATAGAATTAATATTGGAGTCATCAGTTCCGCGGTAGTTTTATTTCCATGAGGTTATCGTGTATGACAATTGACAACTATATTATGGAATAAATATTAGCTGTATACATGTGATAGACAAAAATGCATTTTATTACTTTAATTGATTAATATTTAATTCTATTATTTATCTATTTTTTTTATAGTTGTCCCTAATTACTTGTTCATTTTGACAAATCAAGAAAGGACAAAAAAAATTCATATTATACCCTCAATTAATTATTTTGAAAAAGGTAGAACTTTTTGAAAATATTAAATTTTATTCATCCACTTCATAATTAATAGGGGTAAAATGGTAAACTCACTATGTCAATAATTGTTTCTTAATAAGTGTGTCAATTCAAAAGTGGACAAGTAATTAGGGACAGAGGGAGTACTATATAAAAACACGTAAAGAAACAAATCAATTTTTAAAACACGTCATGGAAAATTAAAATAGAAAACTTGGGTATGTAAGGGTAATAGGGGACAAACAACTATATAATATGTCAAAATTCTTATTTGGATGGAGAAAATATGTCAAAATTTAAAATGAATGATTGAATTAAATAAAGAGGGTCTTAATCGTGGTTGGAATAATAAATAGGAATAATCCATATAGTTGGTTGCAATTTTTTTTGCAATCACATAATTTTAGCTAAGATATTATCTTTTTATAAATATTTATCTCCTTTTCATAAAATTTGTTACTAACAGTTTTTTTCTTTTTCTTTTAAATAATGCAGGAATTAAGACAATAACAGATAGAGCTGTCAAAAAGGGCCGGCCCTGCCCCACCCGACTCAAGTCTCGCGGGCCAAGGAATTTGAAAGGCTAGGGCGGACTTGCCCTTTATTTGGTAGGGCCTGAAAATGCTCAACCCAATCCAACCCTAGAAGGGCCGAGGGTTGCGGCGGGCTATCCCTTCTTTTTATTTTTTTTTCTTTTCAAACTTGTAATGATATAACATCAAGAAAATGAGAAGATTTTCAAATCAAATATGGCAAACAATAGTGTTGTTTAAATAACACTAGCAAAAATTTAGTGTAATTAGCATGTATCTCGCATACCAGCTATGCGAGTGAGATAAGAGAGTGACAAGCAAGATGGGAGGGAGGCGAGGGCACGAGATTTGTATATATATCCTAAATACATGTGAATCTACTTTGATAGAGTGTATTTAGAACAAATTAATCTAATTTTGAGTCCATATATTTCGAGTTTCATGTATTTGGGTACGAAGATTCTTAATATTTTCAACATAGCGTGTATTCAAATTATTAGATTATATACTAGTAAGATTATTGTGAATTACTTTTGAATAAAAAGTTTTGGCCCATGGGCCAACCTCGGCCCAACCCTGATCAAGTTTCAAGGGCCAAGGGCTTATAAAGACCGGGCTTATAAGTCCTAATTTTAAATGGGCTTGAAAAATCTTATCCCAAGCCTACCCTAATAACAAGTAGGATTGAGCCGGCCCCATGGGGTAAGCCCATTTTGACGGCTCTAATAACAGATATATAATGTTTAGTGAGAAATATAATAAATTCAATAAGAGCCTTTCTTCCTAAAAAAATTAAATAAATCTCAATAAGCGCCAAGTAAATCAACATATGAAAAAGAAGAAAGAAGAGAAGACGTGTCTAATGTCAAATTGTCAATATTTTAGTGCCATTGATTTGACATATTGACTTTGTATATCGGGAAGGGAATGAAAGAAGGAATTAAGAAGAGAAAGGAAACAAACTAGCTTTACTTAGATATTTAATCAATTAAACTATTAAAATCTTTTACCGATTAGATAAACATCTTTCTTTAAAATGGTAGCATAAAACTTGATTTTCTTACTTAAATCCTACTCATTTAGGAGCTAATTACTTAGATAAATTCTAATTTATAATATTATGTATCTTATCAGATTTTGGTAACTCTAGGATCTAGATACATGTATCTCTAATACTTGGGGTCAAATTTAGGTGTAATTTGTTCTAAATACTTATGAAACTCATAATTAGTAGTAAGATGCATAATATTTTAAAAGTATAGGTAATAATTTTTCAATAATTAGTAATAAGATACGTAATTTTTCAATAAATATAGTTCAAATAAACCTTTTCCAACATCCAATTTACATAGCTTATATATAAAGCCGTCAAAACGGGCTTACCCCATGGGGCCGACCCAATCCAATTAGTTATTGGGGTAAGGTTGAGATAAAAATTTTCAAGCCCATTTAAAACTAGGGCTTATAAGTCTGACCCATATAAGTCCTTGGCCCTTGAGGCTTGATCAGGACCGAGCCAGGGTCGACCCATGAGCCAAAACTTTTTACTTAAGGGTAACTTATAATAATCTCACAAGTATATAATCTAATTATTTAAATATACACAATGTTGTAATATTATGAATCTTACCAGATTTTGGTGTGTCCAGATACATGCATCTTCGAATATATAGACTCAAATTTAGGTTAATTTGTTCTCGATACACTATCAAAGTAGATTCACATGTATCTAGGATACACAGACAAATTTCGCGCCCTCACTTCCCTCTCATCTTGCTTGTCACTCTCTTATCTCGTTCACGTATCTAGTATGCGAGATACATGTTAATTATACTAGATTTTTTGCTAGTGTTATTGAAACAACACCATTGTTAGTCATATTTGATTTGAAAATCCTCTCATTTTCTTGATGTTATAAAATAATAAGTTTGAAAAGAAGAAAAAAAGGGCAGGCCCGACCCAGTCCTCCTAGGGTTGGGTTGGGTTGAACATTTTTAGACCCTTCCAAATGAAAGGCCGTCCCGCCCTAGCCCTTCAAATTCTTTGATCCGCAAGACTTGGGCCGGATGGAGCTGGACCGACCCTTTTTGTCAGCTCTACTTATATACAAACTTGTTTGAAATAATATTTTTTATTTATATATTAATTTAAAAAATTATATTTCAAGAAAATATTTGATAGAACATTCACACTTAAATTAGTAGGGCCGCGTAAGGCTGCGTGTATAGCGACAAGACAACATAGATACAAAATCAGAATTGTACATGACCGATTGACAAGCGCGTCAGACGGTCAGAGACAACTACGTAACATCTTTTCAAAACAAAAAAATAATAGTATCTTTATATAGTCAACAAAAACTCTTTAAAATTAGAAAACATTTAAGGCAGAGTGTGGAAAGATAAAAGGAATGATGTACTCCCTCCGTCCACAATTATTTGGCAGGTATACTAAAAATAAATGTCTAAGATTAATTGTTAATTTAAACAATCAAGAAATAATTAGTCACTTTTTTCCAATTCTGTCCTTAATGATAGTGTAGTTCAATTGAAAAGTTATATAGACTTTTGATATTCTTGGTATAGTAGGGTTATATTAGTCAAATTACACCTTGTATTAAATTTTTTTTGAGGAGTGTGCATGACTTTACCTTGACAAACAATTGTAGACGGAGGAAGTACTAATTTAGCTTATGTAAATAGACCACCGACCAATTATTTTCATGAAACTAGACTTTTAAAGAGTATTAGTTTATAATATTGATTGGACCCATATTTATATAGGGGTCTTTTGAAAATTTATTATCGAAATGAGTGATTTTTTTTATTGGCCTAAATCGAAATCGAAAAAAAATATTATTTTAGAGAGATTATTAATTTATTGAATATTAATTTTGTGAAGTTTTATGGTATCCTAGTTATTGAATCAAAGTGTGAACATGCTACACAAACATATTGTGGAGGAATAGACTATCTTGGGGGTGTTAAATTTACTGTCTCGGTGAGTCAAAATGGATTGTAAAAATTAATCGGACGGAAATGAGTTGGGATAAAAGCTGAATCATAACAGCCCACTCAATTTTCACTTAATTTTAGTGTTTTTTTTTAAAGTATGTAATAGATAGTTTTTTCTTTATATATTATGTCTATAAATAACAATATCAAACAAAATTTAAACATTTGTCAATTTTGGCTATATGTCAATGATTGAATTGATTGATGATCCATCCTTAATTAAATGAATTGTGCTTATCATATTTTTATGAGCTAATTTGACCACTCTGCATGTGCTTGGCGGTTAGTAAATGAACGAATCAATTGGATGAGAGAATGTTGATAAGGGGTTAGATAAAAAAAATAAAAATAAAAATCAAATCTCATGTTAAAAAAAAAAAGATGGAGGGATGGATAATATTAATTCGAGTCTGCTGAATTCATAGTGTGTCCTTAAAAAAATAATGAATAAGCCATAATAGTGTAATGATATTTCAAACTCCATTGTAAAACACATACAAAAATCAGTTAAAGTCACACTTCGAACTTACCTTGCAAGTGTGTAGACACATAAATTGTATTGGATCAAATTCATACAAAATTTGAATTAAAATGTTCATTTGGGCTGAATGATTAATTTGGGATTTACAAATAAATAAGTCCATTTTATTAAATTCAAATTCAAGGTCCATTTCATTTTGAAGCCCAAACTCATGCCACGTGTCACGGTGACTAGGCATCCAAGACCAACAAGGTGACGCCACGTGTCCAATGAGGTGGTAGTCCCAGTCAAATGCAAGAACCAATCGTAATCCGCCAAGTGTCAAAATGACATTCTTTGGCCAATCACAAGCAACCTTATCCACCCCCTACAACTATAAATAGAGGATGGACATGACATTCTAAGGGGATCAAGAAAACTCTTCAACAAGCATTCTGCAATTGGAGGAAGCTACACCATCAACTACATAGCTCTTCGAAGGAGTCATCAACGGAGTTTTTCCCGGAGATCGACTTGAAACGACGAAGCGCTTTTCGACGTTCCCGGAGATTGACAACATCTCAAGGAGGTCTACATCATCCAATATTTCAAGAAATACGCTACTGAAGGCCCTCGAATCTTGGAGAATCTTAGGAGAGAGAATCAAGAGAACAACAGAATTGTACTCACAACGATTCATCAATAAAAATAATATTTTTCTTTTATTTATTTTGCTTACAGTTAATTTTCAGTGCTTAAGGAAATTTGTTGCGAACAAAGTGCATATAACATTGCTAAAAAGAAGGAGAATATTTTAGAAATATAGTTTGTAAGGAGAATTTGAAGGATGGGTACGTTCAATATGAACAACTCTACAAGGTGGCTTTGCGTGGAAATATGAGTTTAGGGAAACGGCTATGCACAATAAAATAATGAAAAAAAACAACAATGAAGGGGAAACTAAAATATTAGAGTGAAGTGTAAATAACACCCCTATATTATTGTTTTCTTATTGAATTTTATATCTAAATTATTAGATGTGTGAGTTTTATATCTAAATTATCATTCATTAGTTTTATAAACACACATCTCTCTTTTATTACACTCTATTGATTCTCTTTTATTCAAAAAAATTATCACATGATCCTTTACATGGTCAAAATATTTCACATTGAGAAAAACTAAATAAATTATTAGAATTAGTTAAAAATTAAAGATTAAAGTATCACTATCCAAAAAATAAAATAAAATTTAAAACATCTTTCTTAGCCCCAACACATCCCCTCAATTCCAGCCCCTTCCAAAATAAATAAGATACAATTTGTTTAATCTATCCTCC
>NC_064289.1:14854979-14861663 GCF_019186545.1 Solanum stenotomum | reverse complement strand
CCCCCCCCCCCCCCCCCCCCCTTTTTTTTTTCCTTTTCCTTTTTTTTTTTTAATTTTGGGTTAAATATATAAATATGTTTTTAGGGAAGTATTTTCTACTTGCGGCAAGATTTTTTTTGAAAATAAAATTTTCATTATTATTATATTCGATACGCAAAAGGAGAAAATAACTTTCCGAAAAGCATATGAGCGCATATATATATATGTGTGTGTTTTAAAAATATGTGTGTGAATTGTTGGGAGGGGGTTAATTGAAAAAAATCATTTCCTTTTGGGATTGTGATAGTTTAATATTTAATTAATATTAATAGTTTATTTAATTTTTTTAAGGTGGAAAGATTTATTTATATGAATGGTATGTGGTAAAACAAATTAAAATAAAAAAGAGTGTATTACACACATTCGAAGTGTGTTTCTCAAATTAATGTGTGATAATTTAGGTACGAAATTCACTCTCCAACACTTTAAGTATGAAACTAGAAAAAGAATAAGATAGTTTAGGTATGTATTTTGACACTTTACTCTTTTTTAAAATCAAAATTTGTAACTGGGTTTCAGCTCTGGAAATTTATTTGTAAACCAAACTAGATTTATTTATGATATATTGCCACGTATAGGTCCAAAATCTGTTAAATTTGTGTGTTTTAACAAGATAATAACTGAAGGTACTATTAAACTAGATCTTCATCCTAAAAAAAAATATAATGAAATGTCAAATTTGTGTACTGTTTTAGCAAGATAACATTTTTTTTTTATAAAATAGAGATAACATAAGCAGGTCGGGGCTCATGGGCAAGCCCAAGATTTAAAGACAACGTGACACTACTAAAGGCGAATGCAGCTTAGTTGAAGCACCAACACTTAATCGAAAAATATTGCCAAACAAGATAGGCCACTCTATCTTGGAGTGTATATATAAATATAAATTAAATAAAACATAACATAGTACACTCTATGACCGGATAGTATTGTCCCCAAGTATACACTGTGAAATTGCTAGTTCAAATCTCACTTGGGGTTTTTCAATATGATTTTTCTTGAAAAAAATTGACAAAAAGAAAATATTTTAGGGTGCAAACTTAATTATATGATCCTTATTTAGAAATATATATATATATATATACACTTTTCGAAGTGAACAAGTGCATATGCACCCACTCCCTCAAAGGTGGGTCCGCCCCTGCCCGGGGGGGGGTTGAAGCCCCATTGTCATTCCTAACCACTAACTCGTTGATAACTAGCATTTCCCACATAATCTGTTAGACGTTGGGCTAACTTGTTCAGTTACCATTAAGTTCAAGGGTGATTTTTAAAGCTGAAGCAATATTAAGTATGGAATGAAAGCAAACCTACTAATTCCACCCATATTCCTAGTTTTTGTACAAAAATCAAATACATTGCAAAGAATGGGGGTTTTGGCGAAAGGCTGAAACATCAGTCAAACCATTGCGACTAATTTTACATGCTACATCAGATCAGAAGCATCATCGTGCTAACGTAACTTCATCCTTTCAAGTCAAGCAGCAACCACTCTTTTGGTTAACAGGTTGTCCACGGATCTGCACAGTTGGAGGCCGAGCATTATTTGATGCGGGTTGGCTCGCCATTCTACAAAATCAAAGAATCATCATACAGAGATTTTTCAGATGTATATCTATGAATGACTAGTACTTTGACGAATTCGGATACCTGTTCTTGATTGAAGCAGCCATGGCCATGAAAGCCTGCTCCACATTGGTTGCACTTGTTTCCATGAATGGAATACCAATTTCATCAGCGAAATCCTACATATTATGCAAACTCTATTCACCGATGTATTCATTGTGGGACAGTGTCTTGAATAAAAGGTGTAGCAGACTTCTTACCTGAGCTGTCTCAGTGGAAACTACTTTTTGCGCTGTGAGATCACACTTATTTCCCACAAGAAGCTTGTTTACACTATCACTTGCATATCGATCAATTTCACTCAACCATTGCTTGACATTATTGAAGCTCTCTTGATCAGTCACATCATAAACCACCTGAAAAAATGCCATCAGAACAAGACAACCTTGATAAATAAAAAATGAAATCAATGAACAAGTATAAGAAATAATTTATTTCTCACAATTATGCCATGAGCCCCACGATAGTAACTGCGGGTGATTGTCCTAAAACGCTCTTGACCAGCTGTGTCCCACTATATGTAACAAAGCAGGAACATTAGATTCTAAAGGAACTAAAACAAGTTGAGAATGAATCAAAATATATATAGATTAATGATTCTGACTTAATTTCTATTTCTCTAAATATATGGTAAACAACCCAAACACTCCTGCTAATTGCAATTCCTTTGACAGAGACATAAATTGCCTACGCACTTGGATTTCAAATACTTACAATTTGAAGTTTAATGGTTTTCCCATCCTGTTCCACTGTGCGCATTTTCTACACGAGAATGCAATCGTCACTGATATACTGCAAACAATGATTACGAAGACATTGAACAGAATGACATGGATCACTTATGAAGTCCACTCCAATGGTACTAATGTAACTCTCAAGATACGAATCATCCTGAAAACCAGAAAAGAACAAAAATAATAAGGAAAAGCCCGTTTTCTTTCATACAGAATGTTATTGCTGGGAAGTTTAAAAGCAATACAAACTAAGAGTCTGACAAATTCAAATCAGAAAATGAGATAATTCCCTTGCAGGCCATAAAAATATTCAGAGGTAATTCCCTTCTTTACGAATGTATTGGTAGATGATCTGAATGAAAGAATTCCTATCTATTCTCAACAAAACATTTCATATTTAGATCACAGGTCAACAAGAAATAATAAAAGGTTTCTCAATCACAAACAAGCTGAACCTCGGTAAGCCCAAAAATTGAAGGAGAACCCCCNCCCCCCCCCCAAAAAAAAACCCTTTACACACACACACACGTATATACTTGGGGTCAGAGAGAGCCAACAGGAAACGACCACAACTTATACCAATGATTTTTTTTTTATAATTTAAAATCACCAAATTACAGAAGCAGAGCATGCTATCCTTGCCCGTCATCACAAGGATCAAAAAAAGAGGAAAATCAAAGATAAAACAATGCATTTCCAATCCCCGAAAGAAATGAATCAGTAAAAGAGAAACTTAGATGAGGCAAAGGAAAGGGCATTCTCATCACATTTCAACTGAGAAACAAATGTAGTAAAATTATGCAAAATTACTTACAGCAAATCTGAGAAGGAGACATGATTTGCCAACTCCAGAATCTCCAATAAGCAAAAGCTTGAAAAGATAGTCGCTGCACAGAAAATTACAACATCAGATAAGCTATATAAAATCAAAATATGTCCAGATAAATATAATATACAATTATGCAGACATTCCATGATTCCTAATATGATAAACATCCATAATTACATGTCTAGGTAAATATAATACATAATTATGCAGACATTCCATGATTCCTAAGATGACCAAAATCTATAATTAATATGCCCATAAAACATCACATGTTTTCAGAGGCACAAATTTAACATCGCTATTTCTGTGGAAACAATTTCTCCTACTATGAAATATGTAAGGAAAATCCTCAATCCAGACTTTGATAAATACTACCACTGAGATCTGACATTAGTCAACATAACCACACAGGAAGATTGCCACAACATGTTTAAGTGTAATAGTTAAATCAAATAAGATACACATATAATCAGAGAACTTATGACGACTTGAAAGAGCAAGCTTCCACAAAGCATAACTAAAAGAAGTTAATTGAACTGCCCAAATTATTTTCTACTTCGTTCTACTTGAGATTTAATGTGACCAACTTTTCACAGTGAATTGTAGGACCTACAGATAAAATCATCACATGAAAAAAACTTTTGAAGTCTAAAAACTAAAATAGAGTTATTACAAGTGCTTAAGAATTGCCTGAAAAACACTGCTTGAAGTTAAAGAGAATTTGCTCCCAAAAACAATTCAGAACAGAGAGCATAATGTCTAAGAGGTTTTTCAGATTGAGACAGTGCGATTAATATCTAGTAACTCACCAAAACTAACATAATCCACCGGCCACCCATGATGTTGAACTGTTGCCAACATTTAGATATTAATTCAGGTGTATGTCAAGCTTCAGGAATAGCAAGTTAGCACATGCTTTAAATCTTACAAGTCAATCTACACAAAACATCTAAAGCTTGGAAGCTTGCACAAAATTATTAATCAGAAGTTTTATACTGCTACAACTTAAACCAAAAAAATTACATCGCAATATTTTAACAAGAGCAACAAAAATAGTTGAGATTATATTTACAGACAATGACCAGAAGGTATTACTCTATAGTATTTAGAGATATTTGTTTACTCAAAATTAAGATCCCAGTCTTCGTAAATAACAGATATTCCACTACTATTTGACCAAAGAAAAGAGCTGATTGCACTTGAACAAGAGTTCTAAACAGTTAAATCAAAACATCCCTCTACTTAACTAGAACTGCTATTTGAACCTTAAAAAAAATACATAATTAAGCTAAGAAATCAATATTTTGAAAGAGAATTTAAGCTTAGTTGAAAGAAAAATTAGCTGGAGAACCCAACTATAAACCAAAAAGATGGGTGAAGTTGACAAAAGGAAAAACTATGAACGTAGCTTTCTGGTTTAATTTTAGAGATAAGTTGGATAGTTTCTTCTTTTAATTGAACCTCTCATCTTTTCTTTGGGGGATCAGATGCATACTAATCCTTCAACCTCCCAGCCTCCCCTTCCTTTTCTCTATTTCTTCATCTTTCTAAATCTTCTTAGGTTTCTTCTTTCTTGATAGCGAGGTTTGGTAGGCATGCTTATTGTTAAGTTAAGCAACAAGAACATACCAAGTGTAGTCCCACAAAGTGAGGTCTGTGGAGGTGAGAGTGTACTTAGACCTTACCCGTACCTCAGAGATAGAGACGTTGTTTCTGATATCTCCTTGGTTCTATTGGCTTAGTTACGCTTTAATTTTTACAAGTGATGATTAGTTAACACTGTTAGCTTCCCTTTATAAAGCAATAAAACTGCACGGATGTCAGTCTATGTTGAGAAAATAATTCCAGATGCTGAATTCAGAAACAATAAGGTATCGACACTTCTACTACTTAGTTAAATCTCTGAAGACAAAATGCAAGGAATTCAACTGAACTCCAATGAACAAATCCGATAAAGTATATTACTGAAATCGATCAATAATCATGATTCACCGATTCAGAGTATTCGCTCAACCAACAATAAAGGAAAATTCTGATTATTTTGCAGAAAACAAATGTAAGAGGAAGATGCTACTTACTATTCGGGATTCATGACTGCTAAACGTATGAGAACGATCAACCGGAGAAGAAGAAGGAAGCTGCAAATTCTACAAATATTTCAGATTTTTCGGCAGAGAAACTGATCAGAGAATCACAACAGTCGCTGACAAAGAGGAGAGAGTCTAAAATAATTTGCAATTAAAAGGAATGCATTCCACGTGGAATACAAAATCGTGTACAATTACAGAAATGGGCTTCTCTAGTCCTTTTTCGCCGATGACTTCAATTTTATAATGACTTGGCTTGCACCCACTTATATTTTACTAATTATTACTACCTCCGTCCACTTTTAATTGTCATAGTTTCCTTTTTTTACAATCAAACTATAAAAACATTGATTAATATGTTACATGTATTTTTTCATCATATTGATATGCAAAAAATTGTAATTTATAGTACTTTTTGTATAGTTTTTGAATATCTAAATTTTTTGTTTAAAATATCGAATTAATGTAATTTTATTTGACTTTGAAAATTAATTAAATTGATTATAGAAAAACGTAACATGACAAATAAAAGTGGACGGAGGGAGTATAAAGTTTGTGATGAGAATAAATATGAAATTAAGTTATCGAATAAAGATATATGCATAATATAGATTAAATGATATATTGTCCAATATTTTACTGGGAAAATGACAAAAATATCACCGAACTATCGTAAATGGTATGCAGATACCCTCTGTCATATTTTTGGGACATTGGTGCCCTTGCCGTTAAAAAATTAGAGCATATATGCCATTCGCTCTAACAGAAGACTAAATAGGGACACATGGCGCAATCTTATCCGTCGATCCGATATTTAATAAATGTCGAATTGGTGGATAAGATTATGACACGTGTATGCCCGTCAGTATAAAGGATATATATGTTCTAGTTTTTTAACGGTAGGGGCACCAATGTCCCATAAGTATAACAGAGGGTATCCACATACCATTTACGATAGTTTGGGGAAATATTTGTCATTTTTCCCTATTTTATTTGGTGTAGACACTAACAGTGTGCTTGGTATGAAATGTTTTCCAATTTTCTCATTTTTGGTTGGGTTAAATGTTTTTCAAATTAACTCATTTTCCTCAAATTTAAGGAAAATGACTATCCTTAAAAAATTAAGGAAAATATTTTCCAGAACTTTCATCCAACTTCAAATTACAATTTTTGGTTGAAAAAAAATCAATTTTTTTATTTAAAAATAAATTTAAAGCTTATTTTTAAAAAATATTTTTCAACTTCAATTTTTTTTTAACCCCACCCTCACCCTTCACCCCCCCCCCTTCCCTAGCTAGCCCCCTACCATCCCCAAAAAAATTTAAAGTTTGTTTTTAAAAATTATTTTCAATTTCAAAATTTTATTTTC
>NC_064289.1:14838185-14854657 GCF_019186545.1 Solanum stenotomum | reverse complement strand
CCCCCACCCCCCACCCCCCACACCAGCCCACCCCACCCCAAAAAAAATTTAACTTTATTTTTAAAATATATTTTCAATTTCAATTCAAAAATTATTTTCTACTCTCTAGTAAAAATAAAAGACATTTTCTCAAAAAAAAATTTATTCATAAATTAAACTCAAAAAAAAAAAAATTGAAAAATATTTTCTACTCACCAATCAAACATGAGAAAATAAGTCAAAAATATACTTGTTTTCCAGGAAAACATTTTCCTTCGTACCAAACACACCCTAAATCCTAGTGAATCTCGGTCAATGGATAGTCACTATTTTCTCGTTAAATATATAAAAAGATGAGAATAATTTTTTTTTTTTAAAACTTAGTGGCAACATTGTTAAGTTAGGGTATATGAATATAAAATAGTTAGAAATTAATTTGGATCAAACAATGTGGTGTTTGGATTACATGTGTTCCATTCGGTAAATTTTTTAAAAATAAATAAGATTTGAGCTTATATTTATTACTTTTATTTTCATCTTCTAAATAGTACTTTAAAATCTTAATAAAATACTTAGCATAACATCTCAAAATTGTGGATCCTTTTTTTAGGCATAATACATATATTGGACATTAAACTTGACTTCAAATTTTAACTTTGACTTCCAACTTTCATAGTGCACAAACAAGCACTTTAACTATCCAATCTTTTAATAAATAAACACGTGATTTTTGGAGCCAAGAGTGTGAAATGCAAATGCTGCCACGTGTATTAGTGAGCCACTCAATGGCTGCCAACTAATTAAACACTTTACACGTGCATTTTTGAACTAAAAAAAAAAATTAATTAATTAAGGCTAGAGTTGTCATTTCAGCATTTTTTTTACTGTTGTAGGCCTCAAAAATCAGTCCTAACTCGCGCAAAAAACGTGCACATCACGCGTTTTGCCACGTAAGACACGCGTGTTTATTTATTAAAAGGTTGAATAGTTAAAGTGTCTGTTTGTGCACTATGAAAGTTGGAGGTCAAAGTTAAAATTTGAAGCCAAGTTTAAGGTCAAATATATGTATTATCCCTTTTTTTTAAGTATACTCAAGTGAAAATCAGTACAAATATTTGAAGCCTTTGCAAATTGATACAAAAATATAAAGTTGAAGGGACAATATTCATGGTTTTAAATTAGTCAATGGAAGTTTCTTTAATTTTCCAAATTTATGGCTCTATATGGAGGAAACATGATTGAAAATATTTTGAAATGTTTTTTTTTTTTTTCTTAAATAAATTTTTGGACCGATGGTCCATTTTATTAATAAATGCAAATGGACTCAAACTGAGCCCATTACATACAAAAACAACAAATAAGATGTCGGTCCAAAAGTGACCAAATCTCAGGTGTAAACCAATCCCCTAGAAAATAGGATTTCCTAATGTGATTCCCCAGCTGTCTCCTCTTCATTTCCGCCGCTGAAGATGCTTCTACGGGTCCCTTGTGCAAGCTTTTCTCTGAAGATACAGGTAAGTGGCACCCCGTATTTACTTGCGCCATGTTCCTCTTCTAACTTTTTTTTTTTTCCTGTGCACTGTGAAGTCCATGATGATCAACGATTCTCCATTTTTCTGGTGATATCACTCTGTGTTGGCTGAAGTAGTTGTGGCTAGCTATAAGTTTTTTGCTTAGCTATTTTGCCCCTATCTTGACCACTAACTATTCTGTAATGTATTAACTAAAACGCTAATGTAGGGAAAAAAATTTGGACCATTTCTCGATTTGTGCGTGTCATCCTTGCGCAGGGGCCATGCTAATCTTCTCTGTATCGTTCTAATTTTATTTTGATTCTTGAAAATAAATTAATGTTTTTTGATAGATGCCACATAAAGGATAATTCGGTCATTTGACGAAACTTTAAAAGGTGGCTGAGCCGGTAATTTCGTAGATGCCTCATACACGAGTGTACTTTTAGTTGTATTGAAAGTAGTAATAGCGCGTGAGTGATATCTTCAAAGAAGAGGAAAAAAGATCCCGTCAATTACTATTCCCTCAACTAATGTTCAACGTATCTTTGATTAATGCATCGTGTGAAACGAATTGACATATCTATTAAAAAAATAACAATTGATATAGTGAATTTATTATTTTGCCCCTATTAATTATGAAATCAATGAATTTAAAATTTAAAATTTTCAAGAAGTTCTACATTTTTCAAAGTAATTAATTGAGAATATAAGAGGTAATTTTTTTTTGTCCTATTTTGATTTGTCAAAATGAAGAAGTAATTAGAAATAACTAAAAAAAAAAGAAAACTAGACAAAATTAATTAGGAACAGAGGGAGAAAATGATAAGTATGGTTGGACAAATAATTTTAAAATAAATTCATTCATGCTTCTCATTTATTTTTATTTTAACATATTAAGAAAACGTAATTACTTATTTTTATGTTTTATTTTTAGTATTAATTATTTATTTTTAAAATTATTTTCCAAGACATGATATTAAATTAAACATTAATTAAGAGGAATAATGTGATAAAATAATCATTAATTTTTTAACGAGTGTGTCAAATGCAAATATGATCAGTAAAGGTGAACGAATAAAGAAATGTTATAACTTTATAATATGATAAATATTAGTTGAGTGACCATATGTGATATCAACGAGAGGTAATTGACATTAAAGTGTAAGAAGGAACTTTGTGCAGTATGTATAATAACAAACAGCAACGTTTGTACTTTTGATGCACACCTCAATTAAGTATAAACAATATTTGCCGATGCTAACCCAGCAACTAAATTTCTATGTTTGTTATAGAGGGTCAAATTCAAAATTAGTATGCTCCAGAACTGGTCCAAGCCTAACCAGCTTAGGTACAACAATGTTATCCCTAAGGGCACATATAACTGGATTATCCCACTGTAATAGTGCACCTACAAGGTATGCACGTACTGTTAATGGAAATATACGGGGCCATCTTTCATTTCCATATGCTTTGAATGCGTCCTCGACTGAAGTACGTTTAGACTTGATAGCTTCTACAAGTTTTTTTGACAAAACTATTGAATCTTCAAGTGCACAACAAGCACCTTGACCGAGATTTGGTGTCATTGGGTGCCATGCATCGCCAACCAGCACAATACTGCCAGTAGAGGCAGGAGGACTTATTGAGGGCCAAAGCCATCTATCTACTAAGCTGGTTCTTATGATTGTGTCGTCTGGTGTAAGATTGATGAGGTTTATTAGTTCGGTTGGCCAATTTCTAACGAGTTGTTCAGCCTGTTGTCTCAAAATAGATGGATCTGTTATCTTTGGACCTGTCAACAGATATTCAAAACAGTTAAAATGATGTAATAGAAAAAAGATAGACTTTTTTTTAGGATGTTTTTCAACCTTATTTAGAGGGTAGCATTATAAGTCCAACTACAGAGAGTTGCATGGGAGGAACAGAAGTTTTCAGCTAGTGAGAATTTAATCGAAGTGAACATTGCTGTCAAATAACATGTCCTCATGAAAGAAAACAGACACTATCATGTGCACATGGACGTTTGTTCCTGCCTCCAATTTACTAGGAGCACGGACATGTCAAGTTCTAATTCTGTTTGGTGAGTTTTCTCATATTGTCAGTACCAAACCCCGATAAAGGGAGAAGTTGTGGTGGGTTGACAACCAGAATGAAATTAGTCAATTTATGATGAATTCTCACAGTACATGACATGGACAGTGAATCATATAGCCAACCTCATCTTTCTTGTCGAGGCGCAATATTTTGATTGGCTTATCAAGTTCTAAGGGGTATAGAGACAAGACAAGTAAGTGGTTGATGTAAAAGCATTCTTGCGTCTGTCATGAATACTAAAGAGAAAGAAATAGAACAGACAGCTGTTGTGAAACACAAACCTGGTGACGAGCTATTGTAGCAGATAAACCAATAGACTTTGGTTTCAGATACAGGAACATATCCAGCACGCACTCCTTTTCCATAGATGTAGTTTACTTTTGGTTCAAATGGCTGTCCTTCAGGGAAATATGCTAGGCCTCGAAATGCACAATGTCCCACGTAGTTAGGCTCTGGAAACCCCATCAACTTGGCCACTGGTGACCGAATCCCATCACAAGCGATCAATATCTGTACAGAGATGAAGTTCAAGAAGCAGGGCAAGCATGAGAAATAAGTCCACTTGGTAATTTTTTGAATAAATCTTACAGCTACAAAATGAGAATCATCAAAATAGTGAACAAGAAATTAGATTAAGCATTTTACAGCTTCCCTTGTCCAGTTGAATTAGAAAATAATGTTTTTGGCAATACTAATATTACATTATTGCTAATTAAAGGAGATATAATCAGACAAATGAGAACAAGCACCACGGAAACCCTGCAAACAGACAACTCAAGAGCACATCTAACTACGTACCTTGGCAGATATCCGAATACCATCATCAAGTTCCAACAAGGTTTCACCATTTTCACTTCTTTCAATGTTTGCCAGCTTTGAGGAAAAAGAAATAGCATCTGGTGGTAGCCTACTGGCAAGTGTTTCCAGTAGGACTCTTCTCTCCACAGCACGGACTTCTTGACTACTCCATTTTCGTGGGATCAATGGAGAAAAGGATAAGAATTTTATAATAAATTCCCATGAAGCACAACAATGAGAGAGGACTATACCTTTCATCCTCATCTTTGAACCTGAAAGAGCGCAATTCTCTTCCATCTTCTGATTTTATCGCCATCCTGCAAATCCCGGGATATTCTTCAAATATAAAGCAGTGATTTTTTGATACAAATAGAAAGAAGAAGCTAGGAGAAGCATATGCGCATGATTTTTAGATAAACAAATTGCAAGCTACTCCTTATTAAAAATTGAACCACTAATGCCTACACAGATACCCAAGGAAATCATTAACCAAGAGAAGCATCTTCCGCATGATTTCAGTATCAGCACCAGAAACCTCCAGAAGCACACTAATAAATGAAGAAAGAGAAGACAACAGAGAGGTTCTTCTACGTAAGCCACTAAAAGACCTCTCACTAATCTTGGGAGTAATCCGTTTAAGTATGCAGTATTATGTAATCTGATATGTCACACTAGAAAGTGTTATTTCCCTACACTGTGTTATCTGCAAATTCTAAACAGTAATCACTTGTCACTCGTGAAGTTCAGCTCTGGTTGTATACACTAGATATAAAAAGATCTCTGCTAGTGTAGTATACGCTTACTTAACTAGCTGTTCTCTAAGCCCCATAGGAACAGCCAATAAATAGGTAGATGTTTAAGCAAATGTATGAACAAGGAGTTCAAGTGAAACAACATACCCTTGAATTTCAAGAAACTGACTCCTGAGATCATTGCCAACTCCAATAGCATCCAATGCCTTCCATCCATTTTTAAAAAGTGTTAGCGAGGTTCCTCCGGTCCTCAATGATTCACCCTGCTCAAGTACCAATGTTCTAATACCCAGCCTAAATCACATTCATCAAACTTCTCAATTTCGCAAAAAAATAAATAAAAAAGTAATCATTGTAACAGCAATAGAACAAAATGGATATAGAAAATTCATAGACAACAAAAACAAACCTAGTGTAATCTCACAAGTGAGGTTTGAGGAGGATAGTGTGTACATAGACTTTACCACTATCTTTATGGAGGTAGAGAAGCTGAGTAGACCAAATTAGCTAGTTTGTTATTAAGACTAACTGGTTGATTAATGGATTGGTTGTAATAACAGCTATCATGGAGGCACATATTTTATTATTTGTGAATCAAGTAGCTCAGCCAGTTAGTTTGACTACCTAAACTTTCACCTTGTTAGTCAGAGTTTGATTCCCGCAACTTATAGTTCCCTCTCCATTTCCCCTTCCCCTACCAAAAACAAAAACAAAAAAAAAATGGAGGCAGAGTTTGTGAACTGAACCTCTGAAGAGAAACAGCAGTAGCAAGACCAGCAATTCCAGCTCCGACAATAACAATATCTTCTTTTCTATCATCAGCTCGAGCATTTATAATGGATAAAGAAATGCGTCTGACTCGAATTCTGGTTTCACCTGGTAACCCTCCTAGTTGGGTTTTTGAAGATGTTCTTTTACTGAAATAAAGTGATGGGTTCGAAAAAGAAGAAAGAGAGATGTGGGATTTTACAAGCAACAGAGTGGAAGAGGATAAAGCCATGAAAATAGTTTGTTGGTGGAAAGAAAATGTGAAGAAGACAAGAGGAGAAATTCAAGTAGGTATTCCATAAGAATACGAGTGGTCGACATTTAACGATGTGTCAAAACTCAAAATCTAACTCTTTATGTACTAAACATCAAGATTTTTCCTCCGTAGACCTCAACCCAACCCCACCCTACACCCCTTTTTTGAATGCAAGCTTTTCCCGGTATTGTATCTTTAAAACGGAACGGATACATACGAGTCTACCCGAATTATTGTAATTCAGAGGAAGATAATTGGTTGGTTTCTTTGTTTGCTTCAGTGAAGTTTGAGCATAATGGAAATTTCTGAGGAGGAAAAGTTTGCCGGTGTGCCATGGTTTCCGGCGACGGTGAGAATTATTTTTTCCTGAGATTGTCAAGATGAAATACGATTAATATTATATTGTAGCAACGAAGCTGGAATAGCTCAGTTGGTTAGAGCGTGTGGCTGTTAACCACAAGGTCGGAGGTTCAAGCCCTCCTTCTAGCGTCCATGCTTATATGAAACAGTTTTTACTTTTTAAGAATTCAAAATATATAAATTTTTGAATATCCACCTTCTAGTTTTAATATTGCTTTGATTATTTTTAATTTAATCTTTGCTCCAAAACAAAGACAATTTTTTTTGGATTTAATTTGGTTTAATTTTAAGTTTAAAAAAGATTGACAATCTTTAATATTTTTTTATATCTACGAAAATGGATAAATTTGGTTATATTTTAATTTATTACAAATCCAATAAATCGATATACAATTATTTTTTTGAGAGAAGCATTGAAAATATCTAAAATTTGACGTGAATTATCACTTTCATTCTTGAACTATTGATAGTCTTAAAAACACATTTTTACTTGACTAATTGAACTTAAATATAATACATCTTGCAACATGAGTGAAATACAACCCTAATTTTCGTCAGTTTAGGGTGTTTCAACACTTGTCTTGACTTTTTATTAAGAGTCTTGTGCTCCTACTAGAATTTGATACTGTTATGTGATGTGGTAGATTGCAGGTGTGTTTAAATTTAGTTAGTCAAGCAGTAAAGTACTTTTAAGATTTTCTATAGTTCGAGATGAAACTACTAATTTACTTCTTGGCGTTGTGAATACTTCTTTCATTATTATTTTTTTAAGGGAAAAGGGTCAAAAATGCCCTCCATTTATAGTTTGGCTCAAAAATGTCATTACAGTCAATACTTTGGTTAAAAAATACCCTTAAACTATGCGAAAGGAACAAAAATGCCCTTCGTTTGTAGTTTGGTCAAAAAATGTCATTGTTGTCAATACTTTGGTCCAAAAATACCCTTATTGTTATTTAATAGGTAAAAAATGCTCATTTTCCAAATAAATCTATTATTATTTTCTTTTGAAAAAAAGGATAAATATACCCCCGAACTATCGTAAATGGTATATAGATACCCTCTGTCATACTTTTGGAACATTGGTGCCCCTGCCATTAAAAAACTAGAGCATATATACCCTTTATACTAACAGGCATAAACATTATTTCATAATCTTATCCACCGACCCAATATTTATTAAATATTGGATCGACGGATAAGATTGTGTCACGTGTCCCTGATTAGTCTTCCGTTAGAGTGAAGGACATATATGCTCTAGTTTTTTGACGGCAGGGGCGTAATGTCCCAAAAGTATGATAGGGTATCTGTAACACCCAAAAAACTCGTAGGTGAAACTAGAGCCTTACGTGAGAGTTTTTGAGTTTAATGTGGGTTTGAAAGTGTAAAATGGTTTCTCGAACTTAGGTTGAGGGATTTAGGGATTAAACATCAAGGTACGATCCCCCAAGTACCAACCAAGGGTCCTTGAGGAGGACTCTAAAGTCTAACCCCAAAGCTGCCCTAAATCTACCCAAGCTGCTAACATAATGTGGGCTACATATGGGACCTACGGGGCGTAGGTCTATCCACGCCCCGTGGGTCAGGCCCTCAAGGTTAGGCTGCAGACCACCCACCCACGGACCTGCAAGACGGGGCATAGACCCACCCACGGTCCGTGGGTCATGGGCGTGAGTCATGTCTGTACTTTCTGTCCAATCTCGGCCAAGGTGGGGTTAGTTTGGTAAATTCCTAGGATAGTTATTATGAAGTGAAGTAGTTTTATATTGATTATTTAGACATATTTAAGACTTTTTAAGATATTAACTAACTCATTACCTCATAACTCCCTAACCCAAAATCATAACCAACTTAACCCTTTTCAAAAATCTTCTTTCTAAAAACTCTATTGAAGAAGAAGAGGAAGATCAAGTTAGGGCTTGAAGGAGGGGGCTTTCTCTCACGAATTTGGTTGGATTTCTTCATCTAAGGTATGGTAGTCTTGATTCATGGAATGCTTTCATCCATAAAGCCCTCAAACTTTCAATTTTAAAGTTGAAAATTCTCCAAAACCTAGGGTTTTCACTCTAAGTCATGGATTCTTCTTAAAAACATTTTCAAAGATATAATTATCATATATTAAGATTGAATTGTTGTTTTATGGTGGTTCTATGATAAAAAATCCCATGAATTCATGAATTTCCCATAACCCTAATTTAAGACTGTGATGTGGGTGAATTGTAGTAAGAGAAATACTATGCAATTGTTCTTATAGTAGTGTAGTTACTTGAATTATGTCATTATCCATGCCTAATTGTAGTAATTCTAGGTGTGTTGGTGAATTATGATTCATGGCCCTTGAAGGGCAAATTATGAAGATTGATGTATAATTATGATGCTTATGCACATGCTTTGTAATTTCAATGAAAGTAATATGATCATGACTATAATGCAATTGTGATATTGTTGAAAGGTTATTCTCAATTATACACTTGTGAATAATGATGACATGTTGTGAAAGATTTGTTCAATGTAATGTTATACCTTGAATTGGTAGGCTTAGGGCATCATCTTCATGTGTAACTAAAGTGATCTTGATTGGTATACCTTGAATTGGTAGGCTTAGGGCATCCTCTTCTTGTGTAACTAAAAGTATCTTGACTTAATGAACCTTGAATCAGTAGACCAAATGGTAGCCCTTTCATAAATGATTAATGAAGTATTCTAAGACTTTGTCTTAAATCGGTAGACCAAATGGTAGCCCTTTCATAATGAGTTCATGAACTACTATAATGATGAACCTTGAATCGGTAGACCTAATGGTAGCCTTTTTTTGGGGATTCAATGAGCTATTCTAATAATGTACCTTGAATAGGTAGACTGAATGGTAGCCCTTTCATGTGTGTAATAATGTACCTTGAATCGGTAGACCGAATGGTAGCCCTTTCATGTGTGTAAAAATGTACCTTAGGTTGGTAGATCGAATGGTAGCCCTCTCAAATATAATAATGTTAAAAGAGAATGAACTACTTTATAGGAATTTAAAGCTTAGCACCAAGTGAATATTGTAAGGTGGAAGCTGTCCCCTTGTTAGGCAGGGTTTCTATAAACACCTTCCTTATCCCATAACTATGTGCCCACATAGGTTATTAGCTAGTTGATCCACCTAAGCTAAATTACCGGTTCTACCTTAGGCAAGTAGACCAACCCTTTACGATGTGGGATAGACATTGAATTCCATGGTTTGCTCACATGGTTTATGTCGATTCGGCCTTATTCTCATCATGTGAGTTATGTGCCATGGTTACTCAAGAGGTTCTATGAAGTGTGGGTGGTAGTATGGGATGCCATCCATGCATTGCACGAGTAGGCTTTGAGAGTGGCTATGGTGTGTTTCTCGAATGTCATAATGTCTAATGAAATGAATGTGCTCATAATGATGCTAATGAGAATGTTGACTTAAAGGCAAACTGTAATGATGAATGCTTAACTTGGATTGTTATTATGAGTTGTTTTCCTTGTCATGACTTATTAAATGTGAATGTTCCTTATCTATGAGTATTAACTAAAGATGAGAATGAAGAATGGTAAGTATGTTATGGTGGCCTCAAGGTGGTACTTAGTATGTGTGGTATTATGGGATGACATTCATACATTGCACAAGTATAACTTAGGGTTGCGTAAGATGATGGTTCTATTATGTTGAAATGATTTACATGATGTATATGCTTGTGACTCATAATTTATACTAAAAGTACATGATGATTCTCGAACTTGTTAAATACATGATTTTCAACTAAAATGTCCTTTTTAGCATGATTTTTGCATGACTATCATACTTAGTGCATTTTTGTGCTAACCCATATTTCTTTTACATTTTTACGACGTGTAGGTTCCGGATCTTAAGGTGATTTCTATGGTTCAAAGCTTGGATTGACTATTCTCCAAAACTAGTGGTGAGTCCTCATGGTTTGCGGATGAGAGTTGTTCTTTTCTAGTTTCTTTCGTGTCATTTTATGTTTCGGACTATGTTGAAGGGCTGTGACCCTATTATTGATTTAAAGTTGTATTAGATGGACATGTGAGACAAAGTTAGACTTCCGCTGTTTTTAAATAAAGACTTCGATTATATGGATACAAATTTTTAAAATTCCGTACCATTTTCTTATGTCTTATGTTATGAATGCTATGAGGCTTGTATGAGGCTTTCAGAGTCTTGTACGCCGTGTTACGTCCGGGGTGTAGGCTCGGATCGTGACAGTATCTGCATACCATTTACGATAGTTCGGGGGGTATATTTGTCCTTTTTCTTTTTTCTTTTTTCTTTTTAACACATTCTTTTGCTAATAATGTTTTTTTAAAATTAGCAAATGTTTATCTTACTTCAATTCAGAAAAAAATAAAAAATGAAAATATTTTTTATTTTATTATTATTTTTTATCGTTATATAAATATCAACTAATGATGGATATACTATGATCTTATATAAATGACATATATTATTTGTTGAAAGGGTACATAAAATTATTTTATTTTAATTAATAAAATGAGATTAAGAAGAAAATAAATATTTCCTACATTTTTATTTGTTAAAGTGATTTTAGAAAAAGAAAACAAGAATAGTGTTCTTTAATAATATTTTAATTAGGAAGAAGATGTGTTTAAAAAGAAAAAAATAATATATTTATTCGGAAAAAGACATTTTTGACCCATTTTGTAACTATAGGGCATTTCAGGACAAAAGTATTGACTGTGAGGACATTTATGAATCAAAATATTCAGGATAAAGATATTTTTGAGTCAAATCATAAATGAAGGACATTTTTATTCTTTTCACATAATTTAAAAGCATTTTTGATCCTTTTCCTATTTTTTTAAAAAGGAATATGCATAAAGAAATTTCTGTTTCAGATAAAAATGAAAAGGGCTGATGTAGGTGATTGACTTGGCAGTTGCTACAATCTGATGGTTCGGCGGCACAGGAACTTACCCATGATCCACCAGAAAGAGAGGGACAAAGAAATGCTTATTTCTACTTTCTGGCAGAAAGCAGCTACGATTATTTGAAGAATTTTGGTGAACAAGACTGAAGACTGAGCTCCTGTACATAAACAGTGCTAATGGAAACCAGCAGTAGTACAAGTAGCAGCAATAGTAATAGCAATGGCGTGATAGTTAATACAGAAGAAAGGAGAATCAGAATAGAAAATCCCTTTACTTTGAAGGTTGGTCAAGTATTTACTGGCTTTGGCATTGGCTGTGGGATTGGAATCGGTGTTGGCCGCCCTTTAAATCTAGGTACTAAGCCATCTTCACCCTTCTCATTTCTTCCCATTCACCAAAAAAAAAAAGAGGAGGAAAAAAACATGAAAATTGAAGATTTTTGGAAACCTAAAGAAGGGGAACCCAAAAATTCAAGTAATTCATTTTGGGGGTGTAATTTTGTTTTGTTTTGTTGTTTATTAATGCCTTGAATGTGTAAAGATGAGATCTTTATGTTGTTTGTATTCAAATTTTGAATGTTTTGTGCTATGCTGCATTGTTTTGGTTACTTTCAACCCAACTTAAAACACAATAATCTATGTAACTCATTTTTGGGTGTTAAGTTTGTCCATGGTGTGTGTGTTAATGAAGTAAAAACATAAAGTTGAAATATTTAAGCTGTTTGTAATGGTTGGTATACTTTTCCTGCCTGTATTTGTGATGTTTGATGTAATTTTGGTTAGTTTTATTGAATTATTTACTGTTCTCTGTTTATGGATTACTTGCTTTATAACACCAAGTGAACACGAGTTAAGGAATATCTGAAATCGATATGCACATATTATATAGCCTTGCTAATCCTCCTTCTTGATGCTCTTCTGTTGTTTGTTCTTACTGGGTTATTCTGAGAGAGGATTCTCAGCAATCAGTTTCTTAGCGTGTATGTGTACTTAAGCTCTGGCCATTAGAGATCAGATATCATGCGGGGGCTTGTTACTAATAACAAAGTTGGAGGCTAGGGGTTAATGCTCCTTTAGATGCTTTTTCATGGAAAGAACCAATTAGTGTACTCTATCTAAAATGGTTGATACTCTTAGTTGAATACTGTTGAAAACAAGAGATGTTGATCTGTTATACGATGGTATGCATAGATAATTAGATATAAATGATGTGCAATTGAGCAGTCTGAGTGGTGTAGTTAGTGTGTTTTATCAGATTACCGTTTGTGTAGTCACATTGTTGTATTGCAGTCAAGTGCAAATTAATCCTGTTCAGCCTTTCTGCATTGTTGGGAGTTGGGACTATCGAATTGCTAGTATCTAAAATTTGGAATTCATCAATTTGATCGAATTGGTTCAGGTTGTTATTTGTCACTTAGATTTTCTGTCTTAATATAAGCGCAAACGGGATTATGGTTTGAGATACTCTAAATTAAAGGACTTTGCCTTCTTTTAGATTGATATCTCTTTGAGCCTTCCTCACTATTTTACCTTGTTTTTTAGGTGCAATACCTATGCTAAATCAAGTTATGACTGCCACTAGAGGTGCAACGGATGCAATTTCTGGAGTTGGAAGACATGTTAATAATTCTGTATGTCTATTTGTTAAACTGTCTTCACAGTTCACATATTATTGTGATATACCTTACTTAATATTTGTTCTTTCACTGGGTCCTTATTGCTTTCTGTCGTTCCTGTAGTTGAAAAAGGTGGGGGCAAAAGGCATTGAAGCTGGTGTTGGATGTGGTGTAGGTTTTGGACATGGTTTTGGAGTCGGTATGTAGACTTATATTTGCTTTGTTAAAGGTTATCTTCTTCTTCTTTTTCTCTATCAGCTAAATTACGATTTCATTGTTAAAATGCATCCAGAAGATGCTGAATTACAAAGCAAAAACAAAACATAGCGAGTTCCACAACCATTGAACCTTCTAAATGTTTCCGAGTGAGCTGACAAAGTTAAGAAACTGAACAAAATGTTGAAGGTTATCTATTAAGTTTTGCATTTAGGATGATTCATTTTGAAATGGGGAAATTGGTAAACTCCTGTGATATTCCTAACCACTTTGTGTGCACTCTTTACTTGGAGAAGATTGAGCTGAAGACTTCAAAGATCTCTTGCAAAAAGAAATAAACAATAATAATGTTGGACAAGTAAGAGGTTCCATAGCTTATGATTGACAGTCGAAATAAGAACTTCTAGGCAGGTTTGAGGTTTATTTTGTTGCCAGAAAACAGTGAGATAGAGCATTTCTGTGGTCATTGGATTTTTTATCGAAAGGGAAAAATTTGACTCTGAAAAGAGGTATTTGAAATGCCACAGTCTGCACAAATGTGACTGGCTGATGGCAGAAGAAAGAAGAAAGACAACGGCCTAGTAATTATCCTGCTTAGCATTCCCTATGGATTAGAGCCTATGCCAAGTTGCTGCTTAAAGAAAAGAAGTGTTGCCAGATAGCAAAAAATCAACTCACAATTCTTTACCATCGGATTGAAAGGATTCATCCACTTTGATAAGTTGGCATCACTAGCAAGTAAGAAGAAGCTTGTTTGTAATTATGTATGACAAGTAGGATTGCCGATGAGATGCAAAAACATTGCAAATTACTTCTGGACAGATAACCCCGACTTGCCAAAAGTTCAGTGCAAGATAATATAGTTCACAGAAATTGTTTGAATTTAAATGATTAAATTAAAATCTCCTTGTCAGTATTTTAGAAACTTTTAGAAGTAAAACTAACAAGTCAAAGCTAAAAGATTTAAAAGCCTGATATAAGTCCAGGCACTTATCCTGTCCCAAAGTAAACTTTTCCCTCTTTTCTTTCTTCTCCTTGAGAAAGTATAACATAAAACGATTAACATAAGCTTGACTGGCATACACTAAAATTGGAGTAATTGCTTAATTAGTTTGGCCTTTTCATGCTTGTTTGAGGCAATGTGTTAGTGGACTCCTTTTCTCATGTTTCGTTGAGTAAATATTGACAATTTCTATAGTTGTGTTGACAGAGAACGATAGATATTGGAAGTATGCCTTGGGTGCACTTACATATGTGAGATCAATTAGTGTAATCAATACTATCCTTATGATTAGCTCTTGTCTATATTTTATCACCGTGCCATGTGTCATTCATATGATTGATATTGAACTATGTGTATGATTGAATTTGTGTGGGATAGATTCTGGATAAGTGATCTCCCGTGCTTGATAGCTTTGCTTGGTGATAGTGGTGCCATGTTCATAGGGACCAGGTCGCCATAGGTGTTTCAAGAAACTGAAAGTTGTTTGAGTTGTAGATACCTTAGTCAAGGTTAATTGGATTTATTGGAATGTAAATTTGTGTCTTGGTACTAAATTGTGGTCACAGACTCTGCGAATGAGATAAAGGAAGAAAAAAAGAAACAGAAATAGCTGAATCATGAAAACATTATTTTATAAAGTTGTGTTAGGCAGAATTTGTCTAAACATTTCCTTTGTTAAGTAACAAAATCTTGGTGATGCATGTCAGGTCTTGCTGTGAAGCGCGGAGTGGTGGAGCGGATTCAGTTGTATTTAATTGTATGCATTCTTTTCCGTAGTTCACTGCTGCTACCATCTAAGATTTCCCCTCCTCCTCCACACTTAAGTTTTAACATAACTTCTCTTAAACTGCAGCAAGCCACGTCAAAATTAATGATGAAGTCTGGAATGTCTCCCGGCTTATCTATTGGTCAAGGCATCCTTCCACCATCCTTGCAAGCTGGGATGAAAACAGTCAGTGAAGCCTCTATTCAGAACCCACTGGGAATTGCCAATCCACTTGAAGTGAAGGTTCCACATACTTCTCATCCAGACTTGACAAATAGAAACACAAATTCTCTCTCTTCTAATGAAAATGATACTTCAAGAGCTAATGTCGACTCTTCAGATGCATCATATATCAGCCGGACAGAGAAGGTTATTAGCAATTTTCTGCAGAGTCCACTTGTGAAAGGTGAAGACGGTACAACAAATGAGCTGGTATGTGAAGATGAATCCACATTTCTCACAACACTATAGGTTAAGCGTAATTTACGAGATCTCCTTGTATTTGTTGTATATCGTGCTAAGGATGAGATTCAAAATTGTAGATGCAAATATGAGATTGCTAATATCAAAATATATTAGTTGTAATTCCTGTACTTCTTTATTTGCAGTCTGAGCGTGTGGGATCAGTGAACAACCTTCTTCATATGGTAAGTTTTCATTTTGACTATTTACACCATTTAATAAGGATGTTCTTAAACAGAATATGACTTACATTGCTGAAACCTAGTAGACTTACATTGATGTTCTATGTTTATATGACATTTGAAGTATTGAAAATATGGTTGCTGCATCGTAGGTGTTGAAACACCAGCAAGCGATTGATGAGCTCATGCAGGAAAATGAAAAGCTACGCGAGATACTGGTGAAAGACTTGAAAGTCTCGCCCAGTAAACTCCAAACCAGCTACTCTAGTGGAAGTAAGTTTCCAAATACTGAATGTTTCGAGTGCCGTAAAAAACAAAGGAGAAGACAATGATTGAATACGATATCTTTCTCTTTTTACATTTTTCTATTAGATGAATGAAAAGAATATCTTACATATTTGTCTACATCACCCAAGCAGAAATCAAGAAGCTGACCTGCTCTTTTTGACCTTCGTGAATTTGCAGCTTATTTTTTGGTTGTTGTATGAAAGCCTTTTGCTACATGCAATTAGGTAGCATGTGGATTAGCTTTACCAAAATATATGTGTAGGATGCTGCTGGAAACAGATATAACTATTTTTTAAAATTCTTTTTTGATTTCCCAACCATTGTCCGCTACCCACATTGGAACTTGTCTAAATTCGAGACCTCTAGTTAAGAATAAATGACTACTTACCACCACACCACAACCCTTGTTGGTGATAAATAACTGCTTACCACCACACCGCAACACTTGTTGGTAACACTCAGCTATTCTTGTTTAGCTATATGTCATGCATCTCTCTCC
>NC_064289.1:14827537-14838179 GCF_019186545.1 Solanum stenotomum | reverse complement strand
CCCCCCCCCCCCCCCCCCCCCCTCTCTCTCTCTATGCTAGTGAAGAAGCTGCCCCGTGCTAATGCATGGATCTAAATTTAGTAAGTTTTTCAATTTCAATACCTTATGTGACAAGTTTAAGACTAAAAAATAATTGACTACACACGTTTTAAATTTAAATCATGAAATATATGAACTTTGAATCCTTCGGGGTGGCCCAGTGGTTTGAGTTTGAGACTTCCATGTTGGAGGTCTCAAGTTCGAAACCCCTGTTAGCAAAAGCAAGAGATTTGCCTTCTGGGTTGAGCTCGTCGCACCGGGCTTGCCTAGTGCGGGTTACCTCTCCTATGTGGTTTGCGAGCTATTGCATAGGAGCAGGGTTTACCTTGTGCGCACCGAAAGGGTAGCTGCTGCGGGTTTCCCTTGTCATAAAAAAAAATATATGAACTTTGAAATACCTAATTTGGGTTGGAGTACCACAGGTTAACTAATTATTTGTTACTATTTTCTGTAGATTTACGTATAATTTACTAGTGAAATCAAATTTAGAACCCAAGTTAATGTCAAAAGTGCAAAGATGTGTATTATTTGGAGTGACAAAGAATTACTTTTATATCCTTTTTATCTCCTCTCAATTTGAGTAAGAATTATCGAACGGACTTTTAAAAAATTATATATATCATTTATTAAAGGGCTTGATATATCCATCAATTTTGTCATCTAGAGTTAATATATTCCTTATTATGAAAGTAGCTCATATATATCCTTATCGTTATATAAATGGTTCACATATACTCCTACCGTTACAAAAGGATCTCACATATACCCCTCATCTAACGGAACTGAAAAAATTAGTTTTTTTGACTTTTAATTCTAAAAAAATTCATGTAGGGATATATTTAATCCTTCTAGCAAAGTTCAAAGTATATTTTAATCTTTTTGTGGCTATATTGTAATTTAGTTTTTGTATTTGTGAAAGAAATTGGGCATCTATAATAAATTTTACAAGAAAATTAGTGAAACATAAATAAATTTTATCATCAAAATAATAAAATTAGTCATTGATATAAAAAAGTCAAAAAAATGATGTGTGAGGATGATCAAATATACCCCTATATGGATTATTTTTTTATTTTTAAAAAATTAAACTAAAAATATTTTTTTTCATTTCCATTAGAGAAAAGGGGTATATGTGAGTCATTTATATAAGAGTAGAATATATATGACTTATGATCCACTTTCATAACGAGGGATATATCAGGCTCTTTTCTCTTATTAAAAGATTTGAAAAATTATAGACGTATGTCATAACTTATTTAATTATATGTTATATCAATTTATATCCTTGCCTACTCTTTGTTCAACCAAAGAGAAATATAGAGAACTTATATGTTGAAATATTTTCAGGAAAGATACTTTTATACATCACTTGGTATTGTTTATAATGCAACCTTTTTCTTTCCTTGCAAAATGTCATTTCTTGAAATATTTTATGAATTGTAGGTTTTCAAGAAAATTCAAGGTTGCACCCAAAAAAAAATCAAGGTAACAAATAAGCCAACTCGTTCCTGAAGATTCAAAAAGAAGAAAGCCGATATAATCAAAACAAATACTATCTCTATTCCATTTTATATGATATATATATTTTTAAAATTTATTTCAACAATATTATTAATATTTTATTCATTTTTTGGTCTCTGTACTCCCCTACTTATAAATTTATTTATTTTTAAAATAATTTTAATATATTAAAAATTCTTCTCATATTTCTTAAATTTCATACTCAATCAAATTATATCACATAAATTGAAAACGAAAGAAGAATTAATTACCAATTGAGTGATGATCAAAATGAAGTGGGCAAAGTGGGGTCTACTTGAGATAAATTGTCCTGTCATTATGACACAAGTATAAGGGATAACATGGTTAATTAATTGAGCAAAATCTTTCATAAATTTCATTTCAAAGTCATACTACATCACATAAATTGCAACGTAAAAGGACAAAGTGAAACAATGAAAAAAATAACAATACTGTAAAACATATGAAAATGCAATAAAGAATACACACGGATAAACATTATTTATAGTCTACATGACCACAATGTTGAAGGTAAGGCAAATGATCATCAATTTAGAAGAGGAGTGCTACACTCCCAATCAATGCCACCATAACCATGCTACTTCCATGCATAAAAGCACTTGATGGAGAAGTTGTATCTCCATCAGAAGGTCCAGGAGCAGGTCCCGATACGGGGCCTGGTCCCACGGGTGCAGGGGGAGAGGCAGGCATATCAGGTGTTGGTGATATGCTAACTGATGGACCAGGGCTCATTGTTGGAGGAAATGCCACTGGTGCTGGTGGTGACATAACCGGAGGCTTGGTGATCACCGCGGGCCCAGGGGACGGGGCTACAATGCTGGAAGGTGGCATTGTGGGTGCTTGAGCAACAGTGAGGGATAGAAAGGTAAGGGAAAAAGAGAGCAATAACATGACACATGAAGGAGCCATGACTCTCTTTTACAGGAAACTCAAGAGAGGAAGTTTGTGATCTGAGGTATTGGTTTTTGAGATATGTATATATATGTTTGAAACAAGGGCTCCATGTCCTGATTTTACTTAACAAGTCTACTCTATGACTTTTATTTGCAAAGTTATGGTTGATCACTCCTTTAATTATCTATTGTAAATGCATACAACTTATCAAAAGGGAATTGAATTTGATACACACGTTTGTACATGATAACCTTGATGTACAGGCCAATTTGTATGCATCTCGACTAATTACACAAGATACTTGTCATCTTCCAACAACAACACGTACCGGGTAACTTTGTCCACCAAAGCTAGAACAAATGAGAAGAAATAACCGAGTGCATTTATCTCTGCTGAAATTCGAACCTATTCATGATTCTCAACCCACTTCATTGATCACTAAGTCACACCCTTGGGTTATAACTGAATATGAATTATGGGTTATTCGCATAGTACCCCTATTTTGGATTGGCTTTTAATTTTTGCCCCTGAACACTTTAAGTAACCAAAAAATATCACTGACGTATAAAATATTAAAATTGCAAGACAAAAATTATGATTTACCAGGCAAAAAAATTTGCGAAGGCTAAATTCCCAAGACACAAGTTATGTACACAAGGCATCAGTTTTAGAACTCCCAAAGGTATAAGGCATATTTTATTTCTACTGAACTTTTGCCTTTTGCCGGACGACTTCATGTACTTGTCTTGCGAATTAGATACTATACAATTTATGTTGGAACTTTTGTCTTGTGAAATTAAATCACAGTCAAGGATACTTTTGCCCATAAACTTTCATCAAATGAAAAGTAGGGACAAAAAATAAAAGCCATCCTAAAATAGGGGCAATCCGTGCAAGAACTTGAAATTGAACCCGACGTGAATCAAATAAAAAAACAAGTTGACCAACACAAATATTCTTCAAAAATATTTCCTCAAAAAACAATTGACATACAACTTCTCTCCAAACAAAACTTTTCTCACAAAGATCTGTGGGGTTTGAATGTGTCTTTGCATTTCAGTCAATTGATTATTTGGCCCATAAATTTTCATTAAATGAGAAGCCAGGACACTCATCGAATATGTCATAATTTTATCAACGATAGAATCAATAATAGAACATCATCTTTTTTTCGTGCTTGCACGTATTTTGACATTGAAAGAGTACTGAAAAGGACACAGAGTGCACGACCTCTTAAAACCCCCTCATATTTTTTGCCAAATAGGTGCTAAATGACCAGTACACTACCTTAATTCATGAGACTTAGATTGAGATTATTTGCAGCAGAACTAACTAGGACCCAGTTGTAACAACATTTTTTCACCTCCACAGGAATTTGTTACACAAAATGTGGTTCTTGATTCTGGAAAAAGAGAGCTTTAGTAGACTACAGAGGCGTTACGTCCAGAGAGACTTGATCATCAATTTTCGTAAAAACAATACAAATAACCACTTCAATTAATGTAGTGTTAATCAAGACAGAGGTTTAAGAAGAAACAAAAGGTGGTTTACACAAATTTTATTATGAGTAAGACTTGTGCAGCGGAAACTTTAATAGACAGATAATATGGAACAAGTGAACTAATAAACAAAGGATATTCATCGGATGTGATGTGCTACTAAATCTAACAATCTAGCTTCACTTTATTCTATCTACAACTCTGCTTCATGGGATAAGAAGAAAGGTAATATCAGCAGCAGCATAACTACCAGACACGTCTCGTTAAACCTTAAATATATCTCAGATAAAAAGCAGTGATTTTCACAAAAGAAAAAACCTCATAAGAGAAGCACCTTTGTTCATTTAGAAATGTACCAAGAAACCATGTTCAAGGCATTAGTGGCGATTTTGATGAAAAAGTGGCTTGTTGAGTCCCACTGATTCCATTGGCTTTTTCATACCTAAGATTTTGCTTCTGTTTTCACAGAGAGGTAGTACTTGTATCTGCCATCATTTCTTTATGTTTCTTGAGAAAACATGCACAACAAATCCTCATCTTCGGTCTCTTAGAAGGGGTTGAGATGCAGAATCTGCAAAATGAAGCAACTTTCTTACATGACAATGGTTCATAATTTTGAAAATTACAAGCCAAACTTACATTGAGGAACAGAGTGAACAAGCTAGACACAGTATCTTCTAAAAGGGAAACTAATATTTTGAAATAGTAAACTCCTTACACGAATAAATCAATGGCTCACAAAATAATATCTGAGGATATATCAGAAAATTTCATTGCACACCGCATAGCAAATCAATTCCAAAACCATAGCAATTTCCGAAGATTTAAAGTGAAGAATTGACTCTTCTAATCATAAGGTCTCTCCATAACAAAGTCTGCAAGATGATGGAAGCATGCGCCAGCATACTAAACTTACAAAATTTTCTGGAGATCGCAACACCTGTGCGGGGGGGAGGGGGGGTTTAAAGTTGTTTCAACTACAAATTTTATCACAAAAAGATGAAGAACAGCGGTAAAATCCTGTTGCTGTCAGTTCATCCATCTTCTCCAATATCAATATAGAACTAAAAGCAAGAAAGTCCAGAGTAAGATGCATTCTTTAGATGCAGTATGATATTTTGCAGGTTTAAATCTCCTAAAGAGTTCTAAAACAAGTCATAAAACAAATGGAGGTAAAGTGGGGATTGAAACATATCTATGGGTGCTTTATAGCTTCAAACTACAAATAAGTACAGAAACAGACGACATTAAATGGTAATGTATGAGAAGCAAAATGATATGCAGATAGGATTCATTATTTGAAATAACTTTTTCATAGTCGTCATATAGATAACCTCTCTACCTTTCACAAAGTAAGGGTAAGGCTGTGTATACACCACCCTCCCTAGACACCACTTGATATGTTGTTGCTGTTGTTGTTTATAGTTTTCATTAATATTACATAATGATGAAGCACCCCAAAAATATTTCCGTAATCAGATTTTCAGAACACAAAAAGAAAGATGACAAAGCTACTCTAATATATCTGTAATTACTGCACAAGCAAGGAGAGACATAGATCAGTATTCTCCGAGTCCTAATATTTTTTCATGCATTGGTATTGCATATAGCACATTCTATACATTAATTGCTCCATCTTTCATTTTGGGGGTGGGTGGATGGGGTTAAGATACAATTTGCATAAGTTTCTAACTCTTATTGAAAATAGATTCTGGGCAATGAACAAAAATAACAACAAAGAAACAAAATCTTTTGCTGAAGTAAGATCATCCACTTGCATCAACCAGATTCTGATGCTCTTGACTGCGCAAGTATATTATGCATTTTAATTAAATCTTGGAGATATATCAAGTACACAACAAAAAGAATTGCTATTTTCTTTTCCTTGGGTGCGTCCATGATACAGATGGAGGATATTGTTTGATGCAAGATATTTTGCATAGCCCACTCAAAAAGATTATATAATAATCATAAACACCAGTATATAGAACTCAGACTAAACTACTACTCTGCATCATGGTGTTGTTTAAATTTCCATTCTTCACTGCAAAGGCTATAGCATAGTGCTGATCCAAATACACCAAACTTGCACAGAGATCTACAGCATGATTACGGCTTAATAAATTTGATAACTATTTCCAAACTCCAATAATTTTTATCATTTACTCCAGGAGTCAATAAGCTAAGACCATGAATACTTGGGAACATGAAATTTTCTTATACAGGATACAGCAATAATATCTTGACTATAACTTTTATCATACAGAATATTTTGACTTCTCTTTTACCCTTATCAAAAGTACTATCTATCTGCTTCCCCTTTACTGGACAACAATAACGCACTGTTCCAGATAAATTATTGACCAGGCTTAAACAGGACATGAAGCAATAGTCATTTGTTTTGTTTCTTGGTATAAAGGTGTTGGTAAGACATCTAGACAAAACACTTTTTCCCCAAAAGCCCAAAGAAAATTTAAAAAAGAAGGGGAGCAAAGTGCACCATGTATCTTTTCAATGTATTGAGTGAGCTAGATTAAAAAGGAAAATGTTTCTAATTCATTTCATCCTACTACTCTAATGCTAATGTTTTTAGCAAATGCTATGCATCTGCTCTGACACATCAACAAATTATGTATTTGCACTGGACTTTGCAAAGAGCAAGAAGAAATGAAGTAAGAAAATCTTACCTTCCCAGAAAAAAAAGAGAGAAATGAAATAAGGATGAAGACACGGTTGAGCAAATACAAAATGAAAAACAGACACACAAATGGAGACATAGCTTACCTTCGCTATTGTGTTGCTCACAGGCTAGGCGCTTAGAGAACTTCTCACTAAGTTCAGAAAGAACCAAACGAGATAGAAGAAGACCAGCACTAAGTGCACCAACAACAAGCATTATAAAAACTGCATCCCATCCTTTTGATGAAAGAAAACCCGTCAAAAGAGGACCTAAAGCAGCACCCATAGATCCAGTACCATCAATTATGGCAGTAACTGTTGCAAGTGCTCGTGAATCTCCTTTCAAAGAGCTGTGAGTACCCAAATCTGCTGACACTGCAGTTGTTATAAGTGCATAAGGCCCATTAACAAACAAGCCAGCAATCATCATGAGCAAAATGTTCATGAGCCTTGATGTGCCTCCATATTTGCGATACAGAAGCATAGAAGGAATCGCTGCATACATGAAGCTGGCTGCTGTAGTAGCACGAGCATCAAGCTTGTCAGACAAATGTCCAGCTAGAATTCCACCAACTATACCTCCAACATCAAACAGAGCAGATAGATTCCCAGCAGATTTCACTGAAACATACTCTCCCCCTATAGCTGCAAAGAGATAATCAAGTACCAAGATGAGCAACGTGACCATGGCGTCACTTTGAAATTTACAAAAAAAAAGAGGAAGAATTCTGACAATGAATCTTCAAAGTAGAATGAACATTGATACTAGTAATAAAAAATAACAATAATATATATATATATATATATATATATAATAAAAAATTATTCTAGGTATTTCAAAGTTCATCAGGTACATTTAATATATTCACTACTTATAAAAGTTAAGGGGAACAGTTGCAACAAATGGAGAACCGTTACTTTGTAGTTAGCACCTCAGAAACATTTAACGTCAAGCAAGTATATAACCAACAAACATGTCTAACAAGCTTCTATCAAGAAGTGAATAATGAAGTTGAACTAGAAACACTACTTTGCCAGTGATACTCCAGGGGACTTAAAGAAACCTAGCTCTGAAATTACTTCTAAAGAATGCAGTTTGCTCAGGCACAGCCTTCCGAAATTATAAGACATTCACCTTTGTCTTACTTAAACTAATGAACCCTCAAACTAACATCTGCATAATTGGAAGTTTAAACAGACTCAGATAGTGCCTTCTAATTATTTTTAAACGTGTATTAGTTTGGTACTTTCCTGTTTCTCACTTGAGGTGGTCTGTTTAGAAGCCATTGTGCACTAGAATGTACTCCCTCCGTCCCTATTTACTTGTCCATATTTCCTTTTTTGGTTGTCCCTATTTAGTTGTCCATTTTGACAAATCAAGAAAGGACAACAAATTTTTTCCTATTATACCCTTATTTACACTTCTTGAAAATTGTAAAAATGTATGTTGTTTCCCTCCAATTTATTTCACTTTAATTTAAATAAGTGGTTGTAATTTTGAAGTGAAAAGTTGTCATAAGGGTAAAATTGTAACTTCACTGTGCTAATAATTGTTGCCTTAATCTGTGTGTCATTTCTAAAGTGGACAACTAAAAAGGGACGGAGGGAGTAGTAGAGTAGTTTGCTACCAAATAGAAAAACAGAATCACTAGCCCGATTTGCCATTAGAAGCAGAGACTACAGTGCAACTCCAACACCGTATCAGCTACATGCTCCTGAATGGCAGAATCAGACTGAACGTGTATTTACCACTCAGGAAGAGTCAGAGTTAGCAGCAACAACTACTACATTTAGAGATTTAATAGAAATGCAGATTTGAACACTTCTTTCTTTTTTTTTTTTTTTTTTTTTAACTTCTTTCCTGTTTCAACACTCAAAAGCTCCAGAATCAATATTTCCTACTTTATCAGCAGTGGACACTCCTAAGTACCTCATACAAACAAAAATTATTACAGATGAACATGCAAATGGAAAAAGTACTCCCTCTGTCCACTTTTACTTCCTGTACTATAAATAGATGTCCATTTTTACTTGTTTAGTTTGAAAAACCAAGGAATATTTTATCACTTAGTTCCTAACTTACCCTTATTATTAACTAGTCATTTCCCAAAACATTGAATCTATTATATTCAAAGGGTGATATAATAAACTTATCATTTTATTAGTTACTTCTTAAGGGGTGTGGCAACTGAAACATGGACAAGTAAAAATGGACAGAGGGAGTAACAGTCATGAAAACTAACTTCAAACCTAGGTAACACCATTTTGGATAGTCTCTCCAATCTGTGGGTTTCTAGCACAGCTTTAATGTGCCAGAAGCATATCACACACAAAGCACCAAGTACAGCAAACGATTCATATATGTAAGCAGCTATACCTGTTTGACTAAGGTAAAATGGCAACCAGTACAAAAATGTGTATGCCACCAACTTTGAGAAGAAAAGGCACAGTGCAAATGGAATCACTCCTGGTATGAGACAAGCATCACAAAGACCAACACTTGTCCTATTCGAACCAACCCGAGGGACATTAAACTGTGCATTTACAGCCACATTTTCTTTCACTGTCTGAGCTTCTTCATCGTTAGTCTTGGATGAATCCTCAACATACGGCTGATTAGGACAAGGAAACCCAACATCTTCTGGATATGCAGGCAATAACAAGTACACCATTATCCCCGCTAAAAATATAAATGCTCCTGGAACAATAAAAGACCAACCCCATCCATATTCCAAAACAGCAGCAGCCATAAGAGATCCACTAATATTCCCAACAGAGGTATGAGCATTCCAAATACCCATAATCAATCCCCTTTTCCTTTTACCAAACCAATTTCCAATAACAGCAACAACAGAAGGCCACCCAGTAGCCTGAAACAACCCAGCAACCATTTGCATAACCAAGTAAAACCAAAAAGCATGTATATTCCAAAAATAACCCATACCAAATAACCCTACAAAAATGCCACTTCCAATCATCCCAGTTGCTAAAAACAGCCTTAAATCCAATGAATCCCCTAAATGTCCAGCTACATACATTCCCATCGAATAACACGCTAGAAACGCAACATCAATTTCCCCCAATTTCGACGTTCCATCCTCTCCATTAAATGGTTCCCAACCTTTCTTTTTTGATTTACCTAAATCAATAGAGCCCAAAAATTCCCTCTTTACAAAAAGTGGACCAATAGGCCATGGATTTGTAACCGTTTCGTTTAGAAATGGGTGTGGATGTAAAACACTCTTCACAATACTACTAGGTTTTCTCGAAGCATGGTAAGATGTATAAGCTATGAATGTGATCAACAAAACTACATATTTATACGTTTTAAAACTCCAATCTTTCCTTCTAATGCTTCTAATTAGCAAAATCCCAGGTGGGTTTGCATTCATTGATTCATTATTCTCTGCCATTCTCAAAAAAAAAAACTAGAATAAAAAAAAAATCAATGCAAATTTCTAATTTTCTAGACTGATATTTTTTTTTTCTTTTTTTTTTTGCAGAAAGAAAGATCTGGAAGTGATATTAGGAAATTTACTGAAACGGGTTCAGATTGGGAAGTTCACCCATAATTCCTCCAATTGTGTGAGAGAGAGCTTTGATAGAGAAAATGGAGGGTGGCCGGAGAGAGAGAGAGTGATGACGTGAAGGAAGGGAATAGTTACGTGTCCGTCTTACAAGGATTTGAAATTCTGGCCAGGCGCCACGCCAAATAGTTAGGGGAACCGAAACAAAGGTCTTAGAGCCCGTTTGGATTGACTTAAAAAAAGTAACTTTTAAAAAGTAACTTTTTAAAGTGCTGGAACTTATTTTTAAAATAAGTAGTTATGTGTTTGGATAAAAGTGCTGCAGTTGAAAAAAAAGTTGTTGATGTGTTTGGCAAATAAGTGCTGGTAAACACTTTTTTTTATCAAAATGTCTGAAATACCCTTTAAGCTGTTAACATGATAAAAAGTTGATTAATTTAAGGTTTTTATACTTAAAAAAAA